>NW_025956621.1:0-25862 GCF_023159225.1 Perognathus longimembris pacificus
TCCAGATTCTTTTGGGGAGTTACCAGTACAGTAACCATACCAGGAAGTACTTAATTTATTAAGCTACTGCTTTTCTTAATCTCAGTGGAGATATTTACTGATAAACAGCTACCTACGCAGCATGTTCATGTCGTTCCTAAATGAGCTTTTATCTCTCTCCCCTCACCACAAATCAGATTCTTCTGAGGAGTTCCCAGTACATGATCCTTTCCCCTGTGTAATTACCTTAACAAGCTCCAGCTGTTTTTATTCTCAGAAGGTTTACTCCCTGATATACAGCTGCCTACCCCCTTCGTAAGTGCAGGTCCTAAATGAGCTTTTTTCTCTGTTCCCTCACCACAATCCAGATTCTTTTGGGGAGTTACCAGTACAGTAACCATACCAGGAAGTACTTAATTTATTAAGCTACTGCTTTTCTTAATCTCAGTGGAGATATTTACTGATAAACAGCTACCTACGCAGCATGTTCATGTCGTTCCTAAATGAGCTTTTATCTCTCTCCCTTCACCAAAAATCAGATTCTTCTCAGGAGTTCCCAGTACATTATCCTTTCCCCTGTGTAATTACCTTAACAAGCTCCAGCTGTTTTTATTCTCAGAAGGTTTACTCCCTGATATACAGCTGCCTACCCCCTTCGTAAGTGCAGGTCCTAAATTAGCTTTTTTTCTCTCTTCCCTTACCACAATCCAGATTCTTTTGGGGAGTTACCAGTACAGTAACCATACCAGGAAGTACTTAATTTATTAAGCTACTGCTTTTCTTAATCTCAGTGGAGATATTTACTGATAAACAGCTACCTAAGCAGCATGTTCATGTCGTTCCTAAATGAGCTTTTATCTCTCTCCCCTCACCACAAATCAGATTCTTCAGAGGAGTTCCCAGTACATTATCCTTTCCCCTGTGTAATTACCTTAACAAGCTCCAGCTGTTTTTATTCTCAGAAGGTTTACTCCCTGATATACAGCTGCCTACCACCTTCGTAAGTGCAGGTCCTGAATGAGCTTTTTTCTCTGTTCCTTCACCACAATCCAGATTCTTTTGGGGAGTTACCAGTACAGTAACCATACCAGGAAGTACTTAATTTATTAAGCTACTGCTTTTCTTAATCTCAGTGGAGATATTTACTGATAAACAGCTACCTACGCAGCATGGTCATGGCGTTCCTAAATGAGCTTTTATCTCTCTCCCCTCACCACAAATCAGATTCTTCTGAGCTTTTCCCAGTACATTATCCTTTCCCCTGTGTAATTAACTTAACAAGCTCCAGCTGTTTTTATTCTCAGAAGGTTTACTCCCTGATATACAGCTGCCTACCCCCTTCGTAAGTGCAGGTCCTAAATGAGCTTTTTTCTCTGTTCCCTCACCACAATCCAGATTCTTCTGGGGAGTTACCAGTACAGTAACCATACCAGGAAGTACTTAATTTATTAAGCTACTGCTTTTCTTAATCTCAGTGGCGATATTTACTGATAAACAGCTACCTACGCAGCATGGTCTTGGCGTTCCTAAATGAGCTTTTATCTCTCTCCCCCTCACCACAAATCAGATTCTTCTGAGCTTTTCCCAGTACATTATCCTTTCCCCTGTGTAATTACCTTAACAAGCTCCAGCTGTTTTTATTCTCAGAAGGTTTACTCGCTGATATACAGCTGCCTACCCCCTTCGTAAGTGCAGGTCCTAAATGAGCTTTTTTCTCTGTTCCCTCACCACAATCCAGATTCTTTTGGGGAGTTACCAGTACAGTAACCATACCAGGAAGTACTTAATTTATTAAGGTACTGCTTTTCTTAATCTCAGTGGAGATATTTACTGATAAACAGCTACCTACGCAGCATGTTCATGTCGTTCCTAAATGAGGTTTTATCTCTCTCCCCTCACCACAATCAGATTCTTCTGAGGAGTTCCCAGTACATTATCCTTTCCCCCTGTGTAATTACCTTAACAAGCTCCAGCTGTTTTTTATTCTCAGAAGGTTTACTCCCTGATATACAGCTGCCTACCCCCTTCGTAAGTGCAGGTCTTAAATGAGCTTTTTTCTCTGTTCCCTCACCACAATCCAGATTCTTCTGGGGAGTTACCAGTACAGTAACCATACCAGGAAGTACTTAATTTATTAAGCTACTGCTTTTCTTAATCTCAGTGGAGATATTTACTGATAAACAGCTACCTAAGCAGCATGTTCATGTCGTTCCTAAATGAGCTTTTATCTCTCTCCCCTCACCACAAATCAGATTCTTCAGAGGAGTTCCCAGTACATTATCCTTTCCCCTGTGTAATTACCTTAACAAGCTCCAGCTGTTTTTATTCTCAGAAGGTTTACTCCCTGATATACAGCTGCCTACCACCTTCGTAAGTGCAGGTCCTGAATGAGCTTTTTTCTCTGTTCCTTCACCACAATCCAGATTCTTTTGGGGAGTTACCAGTACAGTAACCATACCAGGAAGTACTTAATTTATTAAGCTACTGCTTTTCTTAATCTCAGTGGAGATATTTACTGATAAACAGCTACCTACGCAGCATGGTCATGGCGTTCCTAAATGAGCTTTTATCTCTCTCCCCTCACCACAAATCAGATTCTTCTGAGCTTTTCCCAGTACATTATCCTTTCCCCTGTGTAATTACCTTAACAAGCTCCAGCTGTTTTTATTCTCAGAAGGTTTACTCCCTGATATACAGCTGCCTACCCCCTTCGTAAGTGCAGGTCCTAAATGAGCTTTTTTCTCTGTTCCCTCACCACAATCCAGATTCTTCTGGGGAGTTACCAGTACAGTAACCATACCAGGAAGTACTTAATTTATTAAGCTACTCCTTTTCTTAATCTCAGTGGCGATATTTACTGATAAACAGCTACCTACGCAGCATGGTCATGGCGTTCCTAAATGAGCTTTTATCTCTCTCCCCTCACCACAAATCAGATTCTTCTGAGCTTTTCCCAGTACATTATCCTTTCCCCTGTGTAATTACCTTAACAAGCTCCAGCTGTTTTTATTCTCAGAAGGTTTACTCCCTGATATACAGCTGCCTACCCCCTTCGTAAGTGCAGGTCCTAAATGAGCTTTTTTCTCTGTTCCCTCACCACAATCCAGATTCTTCTGGGGAGGTACCAGTACAGTAACCATACCAGGAAGTACTTAATTTATTAAGCTACTGCTTTTCTTAATCTCAGTGGCGATATTTACTGATAAACAGCTACCTACGCAGCATGTTCATGTCGTTCCTAAATGAGCTTTTATCTCTCTCCCCTCACCACAAATCAGATTCTTCTGAGGAGTTCCCAGTACATTATCCTTTTCCCTGTGTAATTACCTTAACAAGCTCCAGCTGTTTTTATTCTCAGAAGGTTTACTCCCTGATATACAGCTGCCTACCCCTTTCGTAAGTGCAGGTCCTAAATGAGCTTTTTTCTCTGTTCCCTTACCACAATCCAGATTCTTTTGGGGAGTTACCAGTACAGTAACCATACCAGGAAGTACTTAATTTATTAAGCTACTGCTTTTCTTAATCTCAGTGGAGATATTTACTGATAAACAGCTACGTACGCAGCATGTTCATGTCGTTCCTAAATGAGCTTTTATCTCTCTCCCCTCACCACAAATCAGATTCTTCTGAGGAGTTCCCAGTACATTATCCTTTTCCCTGTGTAATTACCCTAACAATCTCCAGCTGTTTTTATTCTCAGAAGGTTTACTCCCTGATATACAGCTGCCTACCCCCTTCGTAAGTGCAGGTCCTAAATGAGCTTTTTTCTCTGTTCCCTCACCACAATCCAGATTCTTTTGGGGAGTTACCAGTACAGTAACCATACCAGGAAGTACTTAATTTATTAAGGTACTGCTTTTCTTAATCTCAGTGGAGATATTTACTGATAAACAGCTACCTACGCAGCATGTTCATGTCGTTCCTAAATGAGCTTTTATCTCTCTCCCCTCACCACAAATCAGATTCTTCTGAGGAGTTCCAAGTACATGATCCTTTCCCCTGTGTAATTACCTTAACAAGCTCCAGCTGTTTTTATTCTCAGAAGGTTTGCTCCCTGATATACAGCTGCCTACCCCCTTCGTAAGTGCAGGTCCTAAATGAGCTTTTTTCTCTGTTCCCTCACCACAATCCAGATTCTTTTGGGGAGTTACCAGTACAGTAACCATACCAGGAAGTACTTAGTTTATTAAGCTACTGCTTTTCTTAATCTCAGTGGAGATATTTACTGATAAACAGCTACCTACGCAGCATGTTCATGTCGTTCCTAAATGAGCTTTTATCTCTCTCCCCTCACCACAAATCAGATTCTTCTGAGGAGTTCCCAGTACATGATCCTTTCCCCTGTGTAATTACCTTAACAAGCTCCAGCTGTTTTTTTTCTCAGAAGGTTTACTCCCTGATATACAGCTGCCTACCCCCTTCGTAAGTGCAGGTCCTAAATGAGCTTTTTTCTCTGTTCCCTCACCACAATCCAGATTCTTTTGGGGAGTTACCAGTACAGTAACCATACCAGGAAGTACTTAATTTATTAAGCTACTGCTTTTCTTAATCTCAGTGGAGATATTTACTGATAAACAGCTACCTACGCAGCATGTTCATGTCGTTCCTAAATGAGCTTTTATCTCTCTCCCTTCACCACAAATCAGATTCTTCTCAGGAGTTCCCAGTACATTATCCTTTCCCCTGTGTAATTACCTTAACAAGCTCCAGCTGTTTTTATTCTCAGAAGGTTTACTCCCTGATATACATCTGCCTAACCCCTTCGTAAGTGCAGGTCATAAATTAGCTTTTTTCTCTCTTCCCTTACCACAATCCAGATTCTTTTGGGGAGTTACCAGTACAGTAACCATACCAGGAAGTACTTAATTTATTAAGCTACTGCTTTTCTTAATCTCAGTGGAGATATTTACTGATAAACAGCTACCTAAGCAGCATGTTCATGTCGTTCCTAAATGAGCTTTTATCTCTCTCCCCTCACCACAAATCAGATTCTTCAGAGGAGTTCCCAGTACATTATCCTTTCCCCTGTGTAATTACCTTAACAAGCTCCAGCTGTTTTTATTCTCAGAAGGTTTACTCCCTGATATACAGCTGCCTACCACCTTCGTAAGTGCAGGTCCTGAATGAGCTTTTTTCTCTGTTCCTTCACCACAATCCAGATTCTTTTGGGGAGTTACCAGTACAGTAACCATACCAGGAAGTACTTAATTTATTAAGCTACTGCTTTTCTTAATCTCAGTGGCGATATTTACTGATAAACAGCTACCTACGCAGCATGGTCATGGCGTTCCTAAATGAGCTTTTATCTCTCTCCCCTCACCACAAATCAGATTCTTCTGAGCTTTTCCCAGTACATTATCCTTTCCCCTGTGTAATTACCTTAACAAGCTCCAGCTGTTTTTATTCTCAGAAGGTTTACTCCCTGATATACAGCTGCCTACCCTCTTCGTAAGTGCAGGTCCTAAATGAGCTTTTTTCTCTGTTCCCTCACCACAATCCAGATTCTTCTGGGGAGTTACCAGTACAGTAACCATACCAGGAAGTACTTAATTTATTAAGCTACTGCTTTTCTTAATCTCAGTGGCGATATTTACTGATAAACAGCTACCTACGCAGCATGTTCATGTCGTTCCTAAATGAGCTTTTATCTCTCTCCCCTCACCACAAATCAGATTCTTCTGAGGAGTTCCCAGTACATTATCCTTTCCCTGTGTAATTACCTTAACAAGCTCCAGCTGTTTTTATTCTCAGAAGGTTTACTCCCTGATATACAGCTGCCTACCCCCTTCGTAAGTGCAGGTCCTAAATGAGCTTTTTTCTCTGTTCCCTTACCACAATCTAGATTCTTTTGGGGAGTTACCAGTACAGTAACCATACCAGGAAGTACTTAATTTATTAAGCTACTGCTTTTCTTAATCTCAGTGGAGATATTTACTGATAAACAGCTACGTACGCAGCATGTTCATGTCGTTCCTAAATGAGCTTTTATCTCTCTCCCCTCACCACAAATCAGATTCTTCTGAGGAGTTCCCAGTACATTATCCTTTCCCCTGTGTAATTACCTTAACAAGCTCCAGCTGTTTTTATTCTCAGAAGGTTTACTCCCTGATATACAGCTGCCTACCACCTTCGTAAGTGCAGGTCTTGAATGAGCTTTTTTCTCTGTTCCCTCACCACAATCCAGATTCTTTTGGGGAGTTACCAGTACAGTAACCATACCAGGAAGTAGTTAATTTATTAAGCTACTGCTTTTCTTAATCTCAGTGGAGATATTTACTGATAAACAGCTACCTACGCAGCATGGTCATGGCTTTCCTAAATGAGCTTTTATCTCTCTCCCCTCACCACAAATCAGATTCTTCTGAGCTTTTCCCAGTACATTATCCTTTCCCCTGTGTAATTACCTTAACAAGCTCCAGCTGTTTTTATTCTCAGAAGGTTTACTCGCTGATATACAGCTGCCTACCCCCTTCGTAAGTGCAGGTCCTAAATGAGCTTTTTTCTCTGTTCCCTCACCACAATCCAGATTCTTTTGGGGAGTTACCAGTACAGTAACCATACCAGGAAGTACTTAATTTATTAAGGTACTGCTTTTCTTAATCTCAGTGGAGATATTTACTGATAAACAGCTACCTACGCAGCATGTTCATGTCGTTCCTAAATGAGCTTTTATCTCTCTCCCCTCACCACAAATCAGATTCTTCTGAGGAGTTCCCAGTACATTATCCTTTCCCCTGTGTAATTACCTTAACAAGCTCCAGCTGTTTTTATTCTCAGAAGGTTTACTCCCTGATATACAGCTGCCTACCCCCTTCGTAAGTGCAGGTCCTAAATGAGCTTTTTTCTCTGTTCCCTCACCACAATCCAGATTCTTTTGGGGAGTTACCAGTACAGTAACCATACCAGGAAGTACTTAATTTATTAAGCTACTGCTTTTCTTAATCTCAGTGGAGATATTTACTGATAAACAGCTACCTACGCAGCATGTTCATGTCGTTCCTAAATGAGCTTTTATCTCTCTCCCCTCACCACAAATCAGATTCTTCTGAGGAGTTCCCAGTACATGATCCTTTCCCCTGTGTAATTACCTTAACAAGCTCCAGCTGTTTTTATTCTCAGAAGGTTTACTCCCTGATATACAGCTGCCTACCCCCTTCGTAAGTGCAGGTCCTAAATGAGCTTTTTTCTCTGTTCCCTCACCACAATCCAGATTCTTTTGGGGAGTTACCAGTACAGTAACCATACCAGGAAGTACTTAATTTATTAAGCTACTGCTTTTCTTAATCTCAGTGGAGATATTTACTGATAAACAGCTACCTACGCAGCATGTTCATGTCGTTCCTAAATGAGCTTTTATCTCTCTCCCTTCACCACAAATCAGATTCTTCTCAGGAGTTCCCAGTACATTATCCTTTCCCCTGTGTAATTACCTTAACAAGCTCCAGCTGTTTTTATTCTCAGAAGGTTTACTCCCTGATATACAGCTGCCTACCCCCTTCGTAAGTGCAGGTCCTAAATTAGCTTTTTTCTCTCTTCCCTTACCACAATCCAGATTCTTTTGGGGAGTTACCAGTACAGTAACCATACCAGGAAGTACTTAATTTATTAAGCTACTGCTTTTCTTAATCTCAGTGGAGATATTTACTGATAAACAGCTACCTAAGCAGCATGTTCATGTCGTTCCTAAATGAGCTTTTATCTCTCTCCCCTCACCACAAATCAGATTCTTCAGAGGAGTTCCCAGTACATTATCCTTTCCCCTGTGTAATTACCTTAACAAGCTCCAGCTGTTTTTATTCTCAGAAGGTTTACTCCCTGATATACAGCTGCCTACCACCTTCGTAAGTGCAGGTCCTGAATGAGCTTTTTTCTCTGTTCCTTCACCACAATCCAGATTCTTTTGGGGAGTTACCAGTACAGTAACCATTCCAGGAAGTACTTAATTTATTAAGCTACTGCTTTTCTTAATCTCAGTGGAGATATTTACTGATAAACAGCTACCTACGCAGCATGGTCATGGCGTTCCTAAATGAGCTTTTATCTCTCTCCCCTCACCACAAATCAGATTCTTCTGAGCTTTTCCCAGTACATTATCCTTTCCCCTGTGTAATTACCTTAACAAGCTCCAGCTGTTTTTATTCTCAGAAGGTTTACTCCCTGATATACAGCTGCCTACCCCCTTTGTAAGTGCAGGTCCTAAATGAGCTTTTTTCTCTGTTCCCTCACCACAATCCAGATTCTTCTGGGGAGTTACCAGTACAGTAACCATACCAGGAAGTACTTTATTTATTAAGCTACTGCTTTTCTTAATCTCAGTGGCGATATTTACTGATAAACAGCTACCTACGCAGCATGTTCATGTCGTTCCTAAATGAGCTTTTATCTCTCTCCCCTCACCACAAATCAGATTCTTCTGAGGAGTTCCCAGTACATTATCCTTTCCCCTGTGTAATTACCTTAACAAGCTCCAGCTGTTTTTATTCTCAGAAGGTTTACTCCCTGATATACAGCTGCCTACCCCCTTCGTAAGTGCAGGTCATGAATGAGCTTTTTTCTCTGTTCCCTCACCAAAATCCAGATTCTTTTGGGGAGTTACCAGTATAGTAACCATACCAGGAAGTATTTAATTTATTAAGCTACTGCTTTTCTTAATCTCAGTGGAGATATTTACTGATAAACAGCTACCTACGCAGCATGTTCATGTCGTTCCTAATTGAGCTTTTATCTCTCTCCCCTCACCACAAATCAGATTCTTCTGAGGAGTTCCCAGTACATTATCCTTTCCCCTGTGTAATTACCTTAACAAGCTCCAGCTGTTTTTATTCTCAGAAGGTTTACTCCCTGATATACAGCTGCCTACCCCCTTCGTAAGTGCAGGTCCTAAATGAGCTTTTTTCTCTGTTCCCTCACCACAATCCAGATTCTTTTGGGGAGTTACCAGTACAGTAACCATACCAGGAAGTACTTAATTTATTAAGCTACTGCTTTTCTTAATCTCAGTGGAGATATTTACTGATAAACAGCTACCTAAGCAGCATGTTCATGTCGTTCCTAAATGAGCTTTTATCTCTCTCCCCTCACCACAAATCAGATTCTTCTCAGGAGTTCCCAGTACATTATCCTTTCCTCTGTGTAATTACCTTAACAAGCTCCAGCTGTTTTTATTCTCAGAAGGTTTACTCCCTGATATACAGCTGCCTACCCCCTTCGTAAGTGCAGGTCCTAAATGAGCTTTTTTCTCTGTTCCCTAACCACAATAAAGATTCTTTTGGGGAGTTAACAGTACAGTAACCATACCAGGAAGTACTTAATTTATTAAGCTACTGCTTTTCTTAATCTCAGTGGAGATATTTACTGATATACAGCTACCTACACAGCATGTTCATGTCCTTCCTAAATGAGCTTTTATCTCTCTCCCCTCACCACAAATCAGATTCTTCTGAGGAGTTCCCAGTACATTATCCTTTCCCCTGTGTAATTACCTTAACAAGCTCCAGCTGTTTTAATTCTCAGAAGGTTTACTCCCTGATATACAGCTGCCTCCCCTCTTCGTAAGTGCAGGTCCTAAATGAGCTTTTTTCTCTGTTCCCTCACCACAATCCAGATTCTTTTGGGGAGTTACCAGTACAGTAACCGTACCAGGAAGTACTTAATTTATTAAGCTACTGCTTTTCTTAATCTCAGTGGAGATATTTACTGATAATCAGCTACGTACGCAGCATGTTCGTGTCGTTCCTAAATGAGCTTTTATCTCTCTCCCCTCACCACAAATCAGATTCTTCTGAGGAGTTCCCAGTACATTATCCTTTCCCTGTGTACTTACCTTAACAACTCCAGCTGTTTTTATTCTCAGAAGGTTTACTCCCTGATATACAGCTGCCTACCCGCTTCGTAAGTGCAGGTCCTAAATGAGCTTTTTTCTCTGTTCCCTCACCACAATCCAGATTCTTTTGGGGAGTTACCAGTACAGTAACCATACCAGGAAGTACTTAATTTATTAAGCTACTGCTTTTCTTAATCTCAGTGGAGATATTTACTGATAAACAGCTACCTACGCAGCATGTTCATGTCGTTCCTAAATGAGCTTTTATCTCTCTCCCCTCACCACAAATCAGATTCTTCTGAGGAGTTCCCAGTACATTATCCTTTCCCCTGTGTAATTACCTTAACAAGCTCCAGCTGTTTTTATTCTCAGAAGGTTTACTCCCTGATATACAGCTGCCTACCCCCTTCGTAAGTGCAGGTCCTAAATGAGCTTTTTTCTCTGTTCCCTCACCACAATCCAGATTCTTTTGGGGAGTTACCAGTACAGTAACCATACCAGGAAGTACTTAATTTATTAAGCTATTGCTTTTCTTAATCTCAGTGGAGATATTTACTGATAAAAAGCTACCTACGCAGCATGTTCATGTCGTTCCTAAATGAGCTTTTATCTCTCTCCCCTCACCACAAATCAGATTCTTCTGAGGAGTTCCCAGTACATTATCCTTTCCCCTATGTAATTACCTTAACAAGCTCCAGCTGTTTTTACTCTCAGAAGGTTTACTCCCTGATATACAGCTGCCTACCCCGTTCGTAAGTGCAGGTCCTAAATGAGCTTTTTTCTCTGTTCCCTCACCACAATCCAGATTCTTCTGGGGAGTTACCAGTACAGTAACCATACCAGGAAGTACTTAATTTATTAAGCTACTGCTTTTCTTAATCTCAGTGGCGATATTTACTGATAAACAGCTACCTACGCAGCATGTTCATGTCGTTCCTAAATGAGCTTTTATCTCTCTCCCCTCACCACAAATCAGATTCTTCTGAGGAGTTCCCAGTACATTATCCTTTCCCCTGTGTAATTACCTTAACAAGCTCCAGCTGTTTTTATTCTCAGAAGGTTTACTCCCTGATATACAGCTGCCTACCCCCTTCGTAAGTGCAGGTCCTGAATGAGCTTTTTTCTCTGTTCCCTCACCACAATCCAGATTCTTTTGGGGAGTTACCAGTATAGTAACCATACCAGGAAGTATTTAATTTATTAAGCTACTGCTTTTCTTAATCTCAGTGGAGATATTTACTGATAAACAGCTACCTACGCAGCATGTTCATGTCGTTCCTAATTGAGCTTTTATCTCTCTCCCCTCACCACAAATCAGATTCTTCTGAGGAGTTCCCAGTACATTATCCTTTCCCCTGTGTAATTACCTTAACAAGCTCCAGCTGTTTTTATTCTCAGAAGGTTTACTCCCTGATATACAGCTGCCTCCCCCCTTCGTAAGTCCAGGTCCTAAATGAGCTTTTTTCTCTGTTCCCTCACCACAATCCAGATTCTTTTGGGGAGTTACCAGTACAGTAACCATACCAGGAAGTACTTAATTTATTAAGCTACTGCTTTTCTTAATCTCAGTGGAGATATTTACTGATAAACAGCTACGTACGCAGCATGTTCGTGTCGTTCCTAAATGAGCTTTTATCTCTCTCCCCTCACCACAAATCAGATTCTTCTGAGGAGTTCCCAGTACATTATCCTTTCCCCTGTGTAATTACCTTAACAAGCTCCAGCTGTTTTTATTCTCAGAAGGTTTACTCCCTGATATACAGCTGCCTACCCCATTCGTAAGTGCAGGTCCTAAATGAGCTTTTTTCTCTGTTCCCTCACCACAATCCAGATTCTTCTGGGGAGTTACCAGTACAGTAACCATACCAGGAAGTACTTAATTTATTAAGCTACTGCTTTTCTTAATCTCAGTGGAGATATTTACTGATAAACAGCTACCTACGCAGCATGGTCATGGTGTTCCTAAATGAGCTTTTATCTCTCTACCCTCACCACAAATCAGATACTTCTGAGCTTTTCCCAGTACATTATCCTTTCCCCTGTGTAATTACCTTAACAAGCTCCAGCTGTTTTTATTCTCAGAAGGTTTACTCCCTGATATACAGCTGCCTACCCCCTTCGTAAGTGCAGGTCCTAAATGAGCTTTTTTCTCTGTTCCCTCACCACAATCCAGATTCTTTTGGGGAGTTACCAGTACAGTAACCATACCAGGAAGTACTTAATTTATTAAGCTACTGCTTTTCTTAATCTCAGTGGAGATATTTACTGATAAACAGCTACCTACGCAGCATGTTCATGTCGTTCCTAAATGAGCTTTTATCTCTCTCCCCTCACCACAAATCAGATTCTTCTGAGGAGTTCCCAGTACATTATCCTTTCCCCTGTGTAATTCCCTTATCAAGCTCCAGCTGTTTTTATTCTCAGAAGGATTACTCCCTGATATACAGCTGCCTACCCCCTTCGTAAGTGCAGGTCCTAAATGAGCTTTTTTTCTCTGTTCCCTCACCACAATCCAGATTCTTTTGGGGAGTTACCAGTACAGTAACCGTACCAGGAAGTACTTAATTTATTAAGCTACTGCTTTTCTTAATCTCAGTGGAGATATTTACTGATAATCAGCTACGTACCCAGCATGTTCGTGTCTTTCCTAAATGAGCTTTTATCTCTCTCCCCTCACCACAAATCAGATTCTTCTGAGGAGTTCCCAGTACATTATCCTTTCCCCTGTGTACTTACCTTAACAACTCCAGCTGTTTTTATTCTCAGAAGGTTTACTCCCTGATATACAGCTGCCTACCCGCTTCGTAAGTGCAGGTCCTAAATGAGCTTTTTTCTCTGTTCCCTCACCACAATCCAGATTCTTTTGGGGAGTTACCAGTACAGTAACCATACCAGGAAGTACTTAATTTATTAAGCTACTGCTTTTCTTAATCTCAGTGGAGATGTTTACTGATAAACAGCTACCTACGCAGCATGTTCATGTCGTTCCTAAATGAGCTTTTATCTCTCTCCCCTCACCACAAATCAGATTCTTCTGAGGAGTTCCCAGTACATTATCCTTTCCCCTGTGTAATTACCTTAACAAGCTCCAGCTGTTTTTATTCTCAGAAGGTTTACTCCCTGATATACAGCTGCCTACCCCCTTCGTAAGTGCAGGTCCTAAATGAGCTTTTTTCTCTGTTCCCTCACCACAATCCAGATTCTTTTGGGGAGTTACCAGTACAGTAACCATACCAGGAAGTACTTAATTTATTAAGCTACTGCTTTTCTTAATCTCACTGGAGATATTTACTGATAAAAAGCTACCTACGCAGCATGTTCATGTCGTTCCTAAATGAGCTTTTATCTCTCTCCCCTCACCACAAATCAGATTCTTCTGAGGAGTTCCCAGTACATTATCCTTTCCCCTATGTAATTACCTTAACAAGCTCCAGCTGTTTTTACTCTCAGAAGGTTTACTCCCTGATATACAGCTGCCTACCCCGTTCGTAAGTGCAGGTCCTAAATGAGCTTTTTTCTCTGTTCCCTCACCACAATCCAGATTCTTCTGGGGAGTTACCAGTACAGTAACCATACCAGGAAGTACTTAATTTATTAAGCTACTGCTTTTCTTAATCTCAGTGGTGATATTTACTGATAAACAGCTACCTACGCAGCATGTTCATGTCGTTCCTAAATGAGCTTTTATCTCTCTCCCCTCACCACAAATCAGATTCTTCTGAGGAGTTCCCAGTACATTATCCTTTCCCCTGTGTAATTACCTTAACAAGCTCCAGCTGTTTTTATTCTCAGAAGGTTTACTCCCTGATATACAGCTGCCTACCCCCTTCGTAAGTGCAGGTCCTGAATGAGCTTTTTTCTGTGTTCCCTCACCACAATCCAGATTGTTTTGGGGAGTTACCAGTATAGTAACCATACCAGGAAGTATTTAATTTATTAAGCTACTGCTTTTCATAATCTCAGTGGAGATATTTACTGATAAACAGCTACCTACGCAGCATGTTCATGTCGTTCCTAATTGAGCTTTTATCTCTCTCCCCTCACCACAAATCAGATTCTTCTGAGGAGTTCCCAGTACATTATCCTTTCCCCTGTGTAATTAAATTAACAAGCTCCAGCTGTTTTTATTCTCAGAAGGTTTATTCCCTGATATACAGCTGCCTCCCCCCTTCGTAAGTGCAGGTCCTAAATGAGCTTTTTTCTCTGTTCCCTCACCACAATCCAGATTCTTTTGGGGAGTTACCAGTACAGTAACCATACCAGGAAGTACTTAATTTATTAAGCTACTGCTTTTCTTAATCTCAGTGGAGATATTTACTGATAAACAGCTACGTACGCAGCATGTTCGTGTCGTTCCTAAATGAGCTTTTATCTCTCTCCCCTCACCACAAATCAGATTCTTCTGAGGACTTCCCAGTACATTATCCTTTCCCCTGTGTAATTACCTTAACAAGCTCCAGCTGTTTTTATTCTCAGAAGGTTTACTCCCTGATATACAGCTGCCTACCCCATTCGTAAGTGCAGGTCCTAAATGAGCTTTTTTCTCTGTTCCCTCACCACAATCTAGATTCTTCTGGGGAGTTACCAGTACAGTAACCATACCAGGAAGTACTTAATTTATTAAGCTACTGCTTTTCTTAATCTCAGTGGAGATATTTACTGATAAACAGCTACCTACGCAGCATGGTCATGGCGTTCCTAAATGAGCTTTTATCTCTCTCCCCTCACCACAAATCAGATTCTGCTGAGGAGTTCCCAGTACATTATCCTTTCCCCTGTGTAATTCCCTTATCAAGCTCCAGCTGTTTTTATTCTCAGAAGGATTACTCCCTGATATACAGCTGCCTACCCCCTTCGTAAGTGCAGGTCCTAAATGAGCTTTTTTTCTCTGTTCCCTCACCACAATCCAGATTCTTTTGGGGAGTTACCAGTACAGTAACCATACCAGGAAGTACTTAATTTATTAAGCTACTGCTTTTCTTAATCTCAGTGGAGATATTTACTGATAAACAGCTACCTACGCAGCATGTTCATGTCGTTCCTAAATGAGCTTTTATCTCTCTCCCCTCACCACAAATCAGATTCTTCTGAGGAGTTCCCAGTACATTATCCTTTCCCCTATGTAATTACCTTAACAAGCTCCAGCTGTTTTTACTCTCAGAAGGTTTACTCCCTGATATACAGCTGCCTACCCCCTTCGTAAGTGCAGGTCCTAAATGAGCTTTTTTCTCTGTTCCCTCACCACAATCCAGATTCTTCTGGGGAGTTACCAGTACAGTAACCATACCAGGAAGTACTTAATTTATTAAGCTACTGCTTTTCTTAATCTCAGTGGCGATATTTACTGATAAACAGCTACCTACGCAGCATGTTCATGTCGTTCCTAAATGAGCTTTTATCTCTCTCCCCTCACCACAAATCAGATTCTTCTGAGGAGTTCCCAGTACATTATCCTTTCCCCTGTGTAATTACCTTAACAAGCTCCAGCTGTTTTTATTCTCAGAAGGTTTACTCCCTGATATACAGCTGCCTACCCCCTTCGTAAGTGCAGGTCCTGAATGAGCTTTTTTCTCTGTTCCCTCACCACAATCCAGATTCTTTTGGGGAGTTACCAGTATAGTAACCATACCAGGAAGTATTTAATTTATTAAGCTACTGCTTTTCTTAATCTCAGTGGAGATATTTACTGATAAACAGCTACGTATGCAGCATGTTCATGTCGTTCCTAAATGAGCTTTTATCTCTCTCCCCTCACCACAAATCAGATTCTTCTGAGGAGTTCCCAGTACATTATCCTTTCCCCTGTGTAATTACCTTAACAAGCTCCAGCTGTTTTTATTCTCAGAAGGTTTACTCCCTGATATACAGCTGCCTCCCCCCTTCGTAAGTGCAGGTCCTAAATGAGCTTTTTTCTCTGTTCCCTCACCACAATCCAGATTCTTTTGGGGAGTTACCAGTACAGTAACCATACCAGGAAGTACTTAATTTATTAAGCTACTGCTTTTCTTAATCTCAGTGGAGATATTTACTGATAAACAGCTACGTACGCAGCATGTTCGTGTCGTTCCTAAATGAGCTTTTATCTCTCTCCCCTCACCACAAATCAGATTCTTCTGAGGAGTTCCCAGTACATTATCCTTTCCCCTGTGTAATTACCTTAACAAGCTCCAGCTGTTTTTATTCTCAGAAGGTTTACTCCCTGATATACAGCTGCCTACCCCATTCGTAAGTGAAGGTCCTAAATGAGCTTTTTTCTCTGTTCCCTCACCACAATCCAGATTCTTCTGGGAGTTACCAGTACAGTAACCATACCAGGAAGTACTTAATTTATTAAGCTACTGCTTTTCTTAATCTCAGTGGAGATATTTACTGATAAACAGCTACCTACCCAGCATGGTCATGGCGTTCCTAAATGAGCTTTTATCTCTCTCCCCTCACCACAAATTAGATTCTTCTGAGCTTTTCCCAGTACATTATCCTTTCCCCTGTGTAATTACCTTAACAAGCTCCAGCTGTTTTTATTCTCAGAAGGTTTACTCCCTGATATACAGCTGCCTACCCCCTTCGTAAGTGCAGGTCCTAAATGAGCTTTTTTCTCTGTTCCCTCACCACAATCCAGATTGTTTTGGGGAGTTACCAGTACAGTAACCATACCAGGAAGTACTTAATTTATTAAGCTACTGCTTTTCTTAATCTCAGTGGAGATATTTACTGATAAACAGCTACCTACGCAGCATGTTCATGTCGTTCCTAAATGAGCATTTATCTCTCTCCCCTCACCACAAATCAGATTCTTCTGAGGAGTTCCCAGTACATTATCCTTTCCCCTGTGTAATTCCCTTATCAAGCTCCAGCTGTTTTTATTCTCAGAAGGTTTACTCCCTGATATACAGCTGCCTACCCCCTTCGTAAGTGCAGGTCCTAAATGAGCTTTTTTTCTCTGTTCCCTCACCACAATCCAGATTCTTTTGGGGAGTTACCAGTACAGTAACCATACCAGGAAGTACTTAATTTATTAAGCTACTGCTTTTCTTAATCTCAGTGGAGATATTTACTGATAAACAGCTACCTACGCAGCATGTTCATGTCGTTCCTAAATGAGCTTTTATCTCTCTCCCCTCACCACAAATCAGATTCTTCTGAGGAGTTCCCAGTACATTATCCTTTCCCCTGTGTAATTACCTTAACAAGCTCCAGCTGTTTTTATTCTCAGAAGGTTTACTCCCTGATATACAGCTGCCTACCCCCTTCGTAAGTGCAGGTCCTAAATGAGCTTTTTTCTCTGTTCCCTCACCACAATCCAGATTCTTTTGGGGAGTTACCAGTACAGTAACCATACCAAGAAGTACTTAATTTATTAAGCTACTGCTTTTCTTAATCTCAGTGGAGATATTTACTGATAAACAGCTACCTACGCAGCATGTTCGTGTCGTTCCTAAATGAGCTTTTATCTCTCTCCCCTCACCACAAATCAGATTCTTCTGAGGAGTTCCCAATACATTATCCTTTCCCCTGTGTAATTACCTTAACAAGCTCCAGCTGTTTTTATTCTCAGAAGGTTTACTCCCTGATATACAGCTGCCTACCACCTTCGTAAGTGCAGGTCCTAAATGACCTTTTTTCTCTGTTCCTTCACCACAATCCAGATTCTTCTGGGGCGTTACCAGTACAGTAAACATACCAGGAAGTACTTAATTTATTAAGCTACTGCTTTTCTTAATCTCAGTGGCGATATTTACTGATAAACAGCTACCTACACAGCATGTTCATGTCGTTCCTAAATGAGCTTTTATCTCTCTCCCCTCACCACAAATCAGATTCTTCTGAGGAGTTCCCAGTACATTATCCTTTCCCCTGTGTAATTACCTTAAGAAGCTCCAGCTGTTTTTATTCTCAGAAGGTTTACTCCCTGATATACAGCTGCCTACCCCCTTCGTAAGTGCAGGTCATGAATGAGCTTTTTTCTCTGTTCCCTCACCACAATCCAGATTCTTTTGGGGAGTTACCAGTACAGTAACCATACCAGGAAGTACTTAATTTATTAAGCTACTGCTTTTCTTAATCTCAGTGGAGATATTTACTGATAAACAGCTACGTACGCAGCATGTTCGTGTCGTTCCTAAATGAGCTTTTATCTCTCTCCCCTCACCACAAATCAGATTCTTCTGAGGAGTTCCCAGTACATTATCCTTTCCCCTGTGTAATTACCTTAACAACTCCAGCTGTTTTTATTCTCAGAAGGTTTACTCCCTGAAATACAGCTGCCTACCCGCTTCGTAAGTGCAGGTCCTAAATGAGCTTTTTTCTCTGTTCCCTCACCACAATCCAGATTCTTTTGGGGAGTTACCAGTACAGTAACCATACCAGGAAGTACTTAATTTATTAAGCTACTGCTTTTCTTAATCTCAGTGGAGATATTTACTGATAAACAGCTACCTACGCAGCATGTTCATGTCGTTCCTAAATGAGCTTTTATCTCTCTCCCCTCACCACAAATCAGATTCTTCTGAGGAGTTCCCAGTACATTATCCTTTCCCCTGTGTAATTACCTTAACAAGCTCCAGCTGTTTTTATTCTCAGAAGGTTTACTCCCTGATATACAGCTGCCTACCCCCTTCGTAAGTGCAGGTCCTAAATGAGCTTTTTTCTCTGTTCCCTCACCACAATCCAGATTCTTTTGGGGAGTTAACAGTACAGTAACCATACCAGGAAGTACTTAATTTATTAAGCTACTGCTTTTCTTAATCTCAGTGGAGATATTTACTGATAAACAGCTACCTACACAGCATGTTCATGTCCTTCCTAAATGAGCTTTTATGTCTCTCCTCTCACCACAAATCAGATTCTTCTGAGGAGTTCCCAGTACATTATCCTTTCCCCTGTGTAATTACCTTAACAAGCTCCAGCTGTTTTTATTCTCAGAAGGTTTACTCCCTGATATACAGATGCCTCCCCTCTTCGTAAGTGCAGGTCCTAAATGAGCTTTTTTCTCTGTTCCCTCACCACAATCCAGATTCTTTTGGGGAGTTTCCAGTACAGTAACCATACCAGGAAGTACTTAATTTATTAAGCTACTGCTTTTCTTAATCTCAGTGGAGATATTTACTGATAAACAGCTACGTACGCAGCATGTTCGTGTCGTTCCTAAATGAGCTTTTATCTCTCTCCCCTCACCACAAATCAGATTCTTCTGAGGAGTTCCCAGTACATTATCCTTTCCCCTGTGTAATTACCTTAACAACTCCAGCTGTTTTTATTCTCAGAAGGTTTACTCCCTGATATACAGCTGCCTACCCGCTTCGTAAGTGCAGGTCCTAAATGAGCTTTTTTCTCTGTTCCCTCACCACAATCCAGATTCTTTTGGGGAGTTACCAGTACAGTAACCATACCAGGAAGTACTTAATTTATTAAGCTACTGCTTTTCTTAATCTCAGTGGAGATATTTACTGATAAACAGCTACCTACGCAGCATGTTCATGTCGTTCCTAAATGAGCTTTTATCTCTCTCCCGTCACCACAAATCAGATTCTTCTGAGGAGTTCCCAGTACATTATCCTTTCCCCTGTGTAATTACCTTAACAAGCTCCAGCTGTTTTTATTCTCAGAAGGTTTACTCCCTGAT
This sequence comes from Perognathus longimembris pacificus, assembly GCF_023159225.1. Classification (NCBI taxonomy): domain Eukaryota; kingdom Metazoa; phylum Chordata; class Mammalia; order Rodentia; family Heteromyidae; genus Perognathus; species Perognathus longimembris. The sequence continues at coordinate 19,425 of NW_025956621.1, forward strand.
ATACAGCTGCCTACCCCCTTCGTAAGTGCAGGTCCTAAATGAGCTTTTTTCTCTGTTCCCTCACCACAATCCAGATTCTTTTGGGGAGTTACCAGTACAGTAACCATACCAGGAAGTACTTAATTTATTAAGCTACTGCTTTTCTTAATCTCAGTGGAGATATTTACTGATAAACAGCTACCTACGCAGCATGTTCATGTCGTTCCTAAATGAGCTTTTATCTCTCTCCCCTCACCACAAATCAGATTCTTCTGAGGAGTTCCCAGTATATTATCCTTTCCCCTGTGTAATTACCTTAACAAGCTCCAGCTGTTTTTATTCTCAGAAGGTTTACTCCCTGATATAAAGCTGCCTACCCCCTTCGTAAGTGCAGGTCCTAAATGAGCTTTTTTCTCTGTTCCTTAACCACAATCCAGATTCTTTTGGGGAGTTAACAGTACAGTAACCATACCAGGAAGTACTTAATTTATTAAGCTACTGCTTTTCTTAATCTCAGTGGAGATATTTACTGATAAACAGCTACCTACACAGCATGTTCATGTCCTTCCTAAATGAGCTTTTATCTCTCTCCCCTCACCACAAATCAGATTCTTCTGAGGAGTTCCCAGTACATCATCCTTTCCCCTGTGTAATTACCTTAACAAGCTCCAGCTGTTTTTATTCTCAGAAGGTTTACTCCCTGATATACAGCTGCCTCCCCCCTTCGTAAGTGCAGGTCCTAAATGAGCTTTTTTCTCTGTTCCCTCACCACAATCCAGATTCTTTTGGGGAGTTACCAGTACAGTAACCATACCAGGAAGTACTTAATTTATTAAGCTACTGCTTTTCTTAATCTCAGTGGAGATATTTACTGATAAACAGCTACGTACGCAGCATGTTCGTGTCGTTCCTAAATGAGCTTTTATCTCTCTCCCCTCACCACAAATCAGATTCTTCTGAGGAGTTCCCAGTACATTATCCTTTCCCCTGTGTAATTACCTTAACAACTCCAGCTGTTATTATTCTCAGAAGGTTTACTCCCTGATATACAGCTGCCTACCCGCTTCGTAAGTGCAGGTCCTAAATGAGCTTTTTTCTCTGTTCCCTCACCACAATCCAGATTCTTTTGGGGAGTTACCAGTACAGTAACCATACCAGGAAGTACTTAATTTATTAAGCTACTGCTTTTCTTAATCTCAGTGGAGATATTTACTGATAAACAGCTACGTATGCAGCATGTTCATGTCGTTCCTAAATGAGCTTTTATCTCTCTCCCCTCACCACAAATCAGATTCTTCTGAGGAGTTCCCAGTACATTATCCTTTCCCCTGTGTAATTACCTTAACAAGCTCCAGCTGTTTTTATTCTCAGAAGGTTTACTCCCTGATATACAGCTGCCTACCCCCTTCGTAAGTGCAGGTCCTAAATGAGCTTTTTTCTCTGTTCCCTCACCACAATCCAGATTATTTTGGGGAGTTACCAGTACAGTAACCATACCAGGAAGTACTTAATTTATTAAGCTACTGCTTTTCTTAATCTCAGTGGAGATATTTACTGATAAACAGCTACCTACTCAGCATGTTCATGTCGTTCCTAATTGAGCTTTTATCTCTCTCCCCTCACCACAAATCAGATTCTTCTGAGGAGTTCCCAGTACATTATCCTTTCCCCTGTATAATTACCTTAACAAGCTCCAGCTGTTTTTATTCTCAGAAGGTTTACTCCCTGATATACAGCTGCCTCCCCCCTTCGTAAGTGCAGGTCTTAAATGAGCTTTTTTCTCTGTTCCCTCACCACAATCCAGATTCTTTTGGGGAGTTACCAGTACAGTAACCATACCAGGAACTACTTAATTTATTAAGCTACTGCTTTTCTTAATCTCAGTGGAGATATTTACTGATAAACAGCTACGTAGGCAGCATGTTCGTGTCGTTCCTAAATGAGCTTTTATCTCTCTCCCCTCACCACAAATCAGATTCTTCTGAGGAGTTCCCAGTACATTATCCTTTCCCCTGTGTAATTACCTTAACAAGCTCCAGCTGTTTTTATTCTCAGAAGGTTTACTCCCTGATATACAGCTGCCTACCCCATTCGTAAGTGCAGGTCCTAAATGAGCTTTTTTCTCTGTTCCCTCACCACAATCCAGATTCTTCTGCGGAGTTACCAGTAGAGTAACCATACCAGGAAGTACTTAATTTATTAAGCTACTGCTTTTCTTAATCTCAGTGGAGATATTTACTGATAAACAGCTACCTACGCAGCATGGTCATGACGTTCCTAAATGAGCTTTTATCTCTCTCCCCTCACCACAAATCAGATTCTTCTGAGCTTTTCCCAGTACATTATCCTTTCCCCTGTGTAATTACCTTAACAAGCTCCAGCTGTTTTTATTCTCAGAAGGTTTACTCCCTGATATACAGCTGTCTACCCGCTCCGTAAGTGTAGGTCCTAAATGAGCTTTTTTCTCTGTTCCCTCACCACAATCCAGATTCTTTTGGGGAGTTACCAGTACAGTAACCATACCAGGAAGTACTTAATTTATTAAGCTACTGCTTTTCTTAATCTCAGTGGAGATATTTACTGATAAACAGCTACGTACGCAGCATGTTCATGTCGTTCCTAAATGAGCTTTTATCTCTCTCCCCTCACCACAAATCAGATTCTTCTGAGGAGTTCCCAGTACATTATCCTTTCCCCTGTGTAATTACCTTAACAAGCTATAGCTGTTTTTATTCTCAGAAGGTTTACTCCCTGATATACAGCTGCCTACCCCCTTCGTAAGTGCAGGTCCTAAATGAGCTTTTTTCTCTGTTCCCTCACCACAATCCAGATTCTTTTGGGGAGTTACCAGTACAGTAACCATACCAGGAAGTACTTAATTTATTTAGCTACTGCTTTTCTTAATCTCAGTGGAGATATTTACTGATAAACAGCTACCTACGCAGCATGTTCATGTCCTTCCTAAATGAGCTTTTATCTCTCTCCCCTCACCACAAATCAGATTCTTCTGAGGAGTTCCCAGTACATTATCCTTTCCCCTGTGTAATTACCTTAACAAGCTCCAGCTGTTTTTATTCTCAGAAGGTTTACTCCCTGATATACAGCTGCCTACCCCATTCGTAAGTGCAGGTCATGAATGAGCTTTTTTCTCTGTTCCCTCACCACAATCCAGATTCCTTTGGGGAGTTACCAGTATAGTAACCATACCAGGAAGTATTTAATTTATTAAGCTACTGCTTTTCTTAATCTCAGTGGAGATATTTACTGATAAACAGCTACCTACGCAGCATGTTCATGTCGTTCCTACATGACCTTTTATTTCTCTCCCCTCACCACAAATCAGATTCTTCTGAGGAGTTCCCAGTACATTATCCTTTCCCCTGTGTAATTACCTTAACAAGCTCCAGCTGTTTTTATTCTCAGAAGGTTTACTCCCTGATATACAGCTGCCTACCCCCTTCGTAAGTGCAGGTCCTAAATGAGCTTTTTTCTCTGTTCCCTCACCACAATCCAGATTCTTTTGGGGAGTTACCAGTACAGTAACCATACCAAGAAGTACTTAATTTATTAAGCTACTGCTTTTCTTAATCTCAGTGGAGATATTTACTGATAAACAGCTACGTACGCAGCATGTTCGTGTCGTTCCTAAATGAGCTTTTATCTCTCTCCCCTCACCACAAATCAGATTCTTCTCAGGAGTTCCCAGTACATTATCCTTTCCCCTGTGTAATTACCTTAACAAGCTCCAGCTGTTTTTATTCTCAGAAGGTTTACTCCCTGATATACAGCTGCCTAGCCCCTTCGTAAGTGCAGGTCCTAAATGAGCTTTTTTCTCTGTTCCCTCACCACAATCCAGATTCTTCTGGGGAGTTACCAGTACAGTAACCATACCAGGAAGTACTTAATTTATTAAGCTACTGCTTTTCTTAATCTCAGTGGCGATATTTACTGATAAACAGCTACCTACGCAGCATGTTCATGTCGTTCCTAAATGAGCTTTTATCTCTGTCCCCTCACCACAAATCAGATTCTTCTGAGGAGTTCCCAGTACATTATCCTTTCCCCTGTGTAATTACCTTAACAAGCTCCAGCTGTTTTTATTCTCAGAAGGTTTACTCCCTGATATACAGCTGCCTACCCCCTTCGTAAGTGCAGGTCATGAATGAGCTTTTTTCTCTGTTCCCTCACCACAATCCAGATTCTTCTGGGGAGTTACCAGTATAGTAACCATACCAGGAAGTATTTAATTTATTAAGCTACTGCTTTTCTTAATCTCAGTGGAGATATTTACTGATAAACAGCTACCTACGCAGCATGTTCATGTCGTTCCTAAATGAGCTTTTATCTCTCTCCCCTCACCACAAATCAGATTCTTCTGAGGAGTTCCCAGTACATTATCCTTTCCCCTGTGTAATTACCTTAACAAGCTCCAGCTGTTTTTATTCTCAGAAGGTTTACTCCCTGATATACAGCTGCCTACCCCCTTCGTAAGTGCAGGTCCTAAATGAGCTTTTTTCTCTGTTCCCTCACCACAATCCAGATTCTTTTAGGGAGTTAACAGTACAGTAACCATACAGGAAGTACTTAATTTATTAAGCTACTGCTTTTCTTAATCTCAGTGGAGATATTTACTGATAAACAGCTACCTACGCAGCATGTTCATGTCGTTCCTAAATGAGCTTTTATCTCTCTCCCCTCACCACAAATCAGATTCTTCTGAGGAGTTCCCAGTACATTATCCTTTCCCCTGTGTAATTACCTTAACAAGCTCCAGCTGTTTTTATTCTCAGAAGGTTTACTCCCTGATATACAGCTGCCTACCCCCTTCGTAAGTGCAGGTCCTAAATGAGCTTTTTTCTCTGTTCCCTCACCACAATCCAGATTCTTTTGGGGAGTTAACAGTACAGTAACCATACCAGGAAGTACTTAATTTATTAAGCTACTGCTTTTCTTAATCATAGTGGAGATATTTACTGATAAACAGCTACCTACGCAGCATGTTCGTGTCCTTCCTAAATGAGCTTTTATCTCTCTCCCCTCACCACAAATCAGATTCTTCTGAGGAGTTCCCAGTACATTATCCTTTCCCCTGTGTAATTACCTTAACAAGCTCCAGCTGTTTTTATTCTCAGAAGGTTTACTCCCTGATATACAGCTGCCTACCCGCTTCGTAAGTGCAGGTCCTAAATGAGCTTTTTTCTCTGTTCCCTCACCACAATCCAGATTCTTTTGGGGAGTTACCTGTACAGTAACCATACCAGGAAGTACTTAATTTATTAAGCTACTGCTTTTCTTAATCTCAGTGGAGATATTTACTGATAAACAGCTACCTACGCAGCATGTTCATGTCTTTCCTAAATGAGCTTTTATCTCTCTCCCCTCACTACAAATCAGATTCTTCAGAGGAGTTCCCAGTACATTATCCTTTCCCCTGTGTAATTACCTTAACAAGCTCCAGCTGTTTTTTTCTCAGAAGGTTTACTCCCTGATATACAGCTGCCTACCCCCCTCGTAAGTGCAGGTCCTAAATGAGCTTTTTTCTCTGTTCCCTCACCACAATCCAGATTCTTTTGGGGAGTTACCAGTACAGTAACCATACCAGGAAGTACTTAATTTATTAAGCTACTGCTTTTCTTAATCTCAGTGGAGATATTTACTGATAAACAGCTACCTACGCAGCATGTTCATGTCGTTCCTAAATGAGCTTTTATCTCTCTCCCCTCACCACAAATCAGATTCTTCAGAGGAGTTCCCAGTACATTATCCTTTCCCCTGTGTAATTACCTTAACAAGCTCCAGCTGTTTTTATTCTCAGAAGGTTTACTCCCTGATATACAGCTGCCTACCCCATTCGTAAGTGCAGGTCCTAAATGAGCTTTTTTATCTGTTCCCTAACCACAATCCAGATTCTTTTGGGGAGTTAACAGTACAGTAACCATACCAGGAAGTACTTAATTTATTAAGCTACTGCTTTTCTTAATCTCAGTGGAGATATTTACTGATAAACAGCTACCTACAGAGCATGTTCATGTCCTTCCTAAATGAGCTTTTATCTCTCTCCCCTCACCACAAATCAGATACTTCTGAGGAGTTCCCAGTACATTATCCTTTCCCCTGTGTAATTACCTTAACAAGCTCCAGCTGTTTTTATTCTCAGAAGGTTTACTCCCTGATATACAGCTGCCTCCCCCCTTCGTAAGTGCAGGTCCTAAATGAGCTTTTTTCTCTGTTCCCTCACCACAATCCAGATTCTTTTGGGGAGTTACCAGTACAGTAACCATACCAGGAAGTACTTAATTTATTAAGCTACTGCTTTTCTTAATCTCAGTGGAGATATTTACTGATAAACAGCTACGTACGCAGCATGTTCGTGTCGTTCCTAAATGAGCTTTTATCTCTCTCCCCTCACCACAAATCAGATTCTTCTGAGGAGTTCCCAGTACATTATCCTTTCCCTGT
>NW_025956622.1:0-34737 GCF_023159225.1 Perognathus longimembris pacificus
ATCTCCACTGAGATTAAGACAAGCAGTAGCTTAATAAATTAAGTACTTCCTGGTATGGTTACTGTACTGGTAACTCCCCAAAAGAATCTGGATTGTGGTGAGGGAACAGAGAAAAAAGCTCATTTAGGACCTGCACTTACGAAGGGGGGAGGCAGCTGTATATCAGGGAGTAAACCTTCTGAGAATAAAAACAGCTGGAGCTTGTTAAGGTAATTACACAGGGGAAAGGATAATGTACTGGGAACTCCTCAGAAGAATCTGATTTGTGGTGAGGGGAGAGAGATAAAAGCTCAATTAGGAACGACATGACATGCTGCGTAGGTAGGTGTTTATCAGTAAATATCTCCACTGAGATTAAGAAAAGCAGTAGCTTAATAAATTAAATACTTCCTGGTATGGTTACTATACTGGTAACTCCCCAAAAGAATCTGGATTGTGGTGAGGGAACAGAGAAAAAAGCTCATTCAGGACCTGCACTTACGAAGGGGGTAGGCAGCTGTATATCAGGGAGTAAACCTTCTGAGAATAAAAACAGCTGGAGCTTGTTAAGGTAATTACACAGGGGAAAGGATAATGTACTGGGAACTCCTCAGAAGAATCTGATTTGTGGTGAGGGGAGAGAGATAAAAGCTCATTTAGGAACGACACGAACATGCTGCGTACGTAGCTGTTTATCAGTAAATATCTCCACTGTGATTAAGAAAAGCAGTAGCTTAATAAATTAAGTACTTCCTGGTATGGTTACTGTACTGGTAACTCCCAAAAGAATCTGGATTGTGGTGAGGGAACAGAGAAAAAAGCTCATTTAGGACCTGCACTTACGAAGGGGAGAGGCAGCTGTATATCAGGGAGTAAACCTTCTGAGAATAAAAACAGCTGGAGCTTGTTAAGGTAATTACACAGGGGAAAGGGTAATGTACTGGGAACTCCTCAGAAGTATCTGATTTGTGGTGAGGGGAGAGAGATAAAAGCTCATTTAGGAAGGACATGAACATGCTGTGTAGGTAGCTGTTTATCAGTAAATATCTCCACTGAGATTAAGAAAAGCAGTAGCTTAATAAATTAAGTACTTCCTGGTATGGTTACTGTACTGTTAACTCCCCAAAAGAATCTGGATTGTGGTTAGGGAACAGAGAAAAAAGCTCATTTAGGACCTGCACTTACGAATGGGGTAGGCAGCTGTATATCAGGGAGTAAACCTTCTGAGAATAAAAACAGCTGGAGCTTGTTAAGGTAATTACACAGGGGAAAGGATAATGTACTGGGAACTCCTCAGAAGAATCTGATTTGTGGTGAGGGGAGAGAGATAAAAGCTCATTTAGGAACGACATGAACATGGTGCGTAGGTAGCTGTTTATCAGTAAATATCTCCACTGAGACTAAGAAAAGCAGTAGCTTAATAAATTAAGTACTTCCTGGTATGGTTACTGTACTGGTAACTCCCCAAAAGAATCTGGATTGTGGTGAGGGAACAGAGAAAAAAGCTCATTTAGGACCTGCACTTACGAAGGGGGTAGGCAGCTGTATATCAGGGAGTAAACCTTCTGAGAATAAAAACAGCTGGAGCTTGTTAAGGTAATTACACAGGGGAAAGGATAATGTACTGGGAACTCCTCTGAAGAATCTGATTTGTGGTGAGGGGAGAGAGATAAAAGCTCATTTAGGAACGACATGAACATGCTGCGTAGGTAGCTGTTTATCAGTAAATATCTCCACTGAGATTAAGAAAAGCAGTAGCTTAATAAATTAAGTACTTCCTGGTATGGTTACTGTACTGGTAACTCCCCAAAAGAATCTGGATTGTGGTGAGGGAACAGAGAAAAAAGCTCATTTAGGACCTGCACTTACAAAGCGGGTAGGCAGCTGTATAACAGGGAGTAAACCTTCTGAGAATAAAAACAGCTGGAGTTGTTAAGGTAATTACACAGGGGAAAGGATAATGTACTGGGAACTCCTCAGAAGAATCTGATTTGTGGTGAGGGGAGAGAGATAAAAGCTCATTTAGGAACGACACGAACATGCTGCGTAGGTAGCTGTTTATCAGTAAATATCGCCACTGAGATTAAGAAAAGCAGTAGCTTAATAAATTAAGTACTTCCTGGTATGGTTACTGTACTGGTAACTCCCCAAAAGAATCTGGATTGTGGTGAGGGAACAGAGAAAAAAGCTCATTTAGGACCTGCACTTACGAAGGGGGGAGGCAGCTGTATATCAGGGAGTAAACCTTCTGAGAATAAAAACAGCTGGAGCTTGTTAAGGTAATTACACAGGGGAAAGGATAATGTACTGGGAACTCCTCAGAAGAATCTGATTTGTGGTGAGGGGAGAGAGATAAAAGCTCAATTAGGAACGACATGAACATGCTGCGTAGGTAGCTGTTTATCAGTAAATATCTCCACTGAGATTAAGAAAAGCAGTAGCTTAATAAATTAAGTACTTCCTGGTATGGTTACTGTACTGGTAACTCCCCAAAAGAATCTGGATTGTGGTAAGGGAACAGAGAAAAAAGCTCATTTATGACCTGCACTTACGAAGGGGGTAGGCAGCTGTATATCAGGGAGTAAACCTTCTGAGAATAAAAACAGCTGGAGCTTGTTAAGGTAATTACACACGGGAAAGGATAATGTACTGGGAACTCCTGAGAAGAATCTGATTTGTGGTGAAGGGAGAGAGATAAAAGCTCATTTAGGAACGACATGAACATGCTGAGTAGGTAGCTGTTTATCAGTAAATATCTCCACTGAGATTAAGAAAAGCAGTAGCTTAATAAATTAAGTAATTCCTGGTATGGTTACTGTACTGGTAACTCCCCAAAAGAATCTGGATTGTGGTGAGGGAACAGAGAAAAAAGCTCATTTAGGACCTGCACTTACGAAGGGGGTAGGCAGCTGTATATCAGGGAGTAAACCTTCTGAGAATAAAAACAGCTGGAGCTTGTTAAGGTAATTACACAGGGGAAAGGATAATGTACTGGGAACTCCTCAGAAGAATCTGATTTGTGGTGAGGGGAGAGAGATAAAAGCTCATTTAGGAACGACATGAACATGCTGCGTAGGTAGCTGTTTATCAGTAAATATCGCCACTGAGATTAAGAAAAGCAGTAGCTTAATAAATTAAGTACTTCCTGGTATGGTTACTGTACTGGTAACTCCCCAGAAGAATCTGGATTGTGGTGCGGGAACAGAGAAAAAAGCTCATTTAGGACCTGCACTTACGAAGGGGGTAGGCAGCTGTATATCAGGGAGTAAACCTTCTGAGAATAAAAACAGCTGGAGTTGTTAAGGTAATTACACAGGGGAAAGGATAATGTACTGGGAACTCCTCAGAAGAATCTGATTTATGGTGAGGGGAGAGAGATAAAAGCTCATTTAGGAACGACACGAACATGCTGCGTACGTAGCTGTTTATCAGTAAATATCTCCACTGAGATTAAGAAAAGCAGTAGCTTAATAAATTAAGTACTTCCTGGTATGGTTACTGTACTGGTAACTCCCCAAAAGAATCTGGATTGTGGTGAGGGAACAGAGAAAAAAGCTCATTTAGGACCTGCACTTACGAAGGGGGTAGGCAGCTGTATATCAGGGAGTAAACATTCTGAGAATAAAAACAGCTGGAGCTTGTTAAGGTAATTACACAGGGGAAAGGATAATGTACTGGGAACTCCTCTGAAGAATCTGATTTGTGGTGAGGGGAGAGAGATAAAAGCTCATTTAGGAAGGACATGAACATGCTGCGTAGGTAGCTGTTTATCAGTAAATATCTCCACTGAGATTAAGAAAAGCAGTAGCTTAATAAATTAAGTACTTCCTGGTATGGTTACTGTACTGGTAACTCCCCAAAAGAATCTGGATTGTGGTGAGGGAACAGAGAAAAAAGCTCATTTAGGACCTGCACTTACAAAGCGGGTAGGCAGCTGTATATCAGGGAGTAAACCTTCTGAGAATAAAAACAGCTGGAGTTGTTAAGGTAATTACACAGGGGAAAGGATAATGTACTGGGAACTCCTCAGAAGAATCTGATTTGTGGTGAGGGGAGAGAGATAAAAGCTCATTTAGGAACGACACGAACATGCTGCGTAGGTAGCTGTTTATCAGTAAATATCGCCACTGAGATTAAGAAAAGCAGTAGCTTAATAAATTAAGTACTTCCTGGTATGGTTACTGTACTGGTAACTCCCCAGAAGAATCTGGATTGTGGTGCGGGAACAGAGAAAAAAGCTCATTTAGGACCTGCACTTACGAATGGGGTAGGCAGCTGTATATCAGGGAGTAAACCTTCTGAGAATAAAAACAGCTGGAGCTTGTTAAGGTAATTACACAGGGGAAAGGATAATGTACTGGGAACTCCTCAGAAGAATCTGATTTGTGGTGAGGGGAGAGAGATAAAAGCTCATTTAGGAACGACACGAACATGCTGCGTACGTAGCTGTTTATCAGTAAATATCTCCACTGAGATAAAGAAAAGCAGTAGCTTAATAAATTAAGTACTTCCTGGTATGGTTACTGTACTGGTAACTCCCCAAAAGAATCTGGATTGTGGTGAGGGAACAGAGAAAAAAGCTCATTTAGGACCTGCACTTACGAAGGGGGGAGGCAGCTGTATATCAGGGAGTAAACCTTCTGAGAATAAAAACAGCTGGAGCTTGTTAAGGTAATTACACAGGGGAAAGGATAATGTACTGGGAACTCCTCAGAAGAATCTGATTTGTGGTGAGGGGAGAGAGATAAAAGCTCAATTAGGAACGACATGAACATGCTGCGTAGGTAGCTGTTTATCAGTAAATATCTCCACTGAGATTAAGAAAAGCAGTAGCTTAATAAATTAAATACTTCCTGGTATGGTTACTATACTGGTAACACCCCAAAAGAATCTGGATTGTGGTGAGGGAACAGAGAAAAAAGCTCATTCAGGACCTGCACTTACGAAGGGGGTAAGCAGCTGTATATCAGGGAGTAAACCTTCTGAGAATAAAAACAGCTGGAGCTTGTTAAGGTAATTACACAGGGGAAAGGATAATGTACTGGGAACTCCTCAGAAGTATCTGATTTGTGGTGAGGGAGAGAGATAAAAGCTCATTTAGGAAGGACATGAACATGCTGTGTAGGTAGCTGTTTATCAGTAAATATCTCCACTGAGATTAAGAAAAGCAGTAGCTTAATAAATTAAGTCCTTCCTGGTATGGTTACTGTACTGTTAACTCCCCAAAAGAAACTGGATTGTGGTTAGGGAACAGAGAAAAAAGCTCATTTAGGACCTGCACTTACGAATGGGGTAGGCAGCTGTATATCAGGGAGTAAACCTTCTGAGAATAAAAACAGCTGGAGCTTGTTAAGGTAATTACACAGGGGAAAGGATAATGTACTGGGAACTCCTCAGAAGAATCTGATTTGTGGTGAGGGGAGAGAGATAAAAGCTCATTTAGGAACGACATGAACATGCTGCGTAGGTAGCTGTTTATCAGTAAATATCTCCACTGAGATTAAGAAAAGCAGTAGCTTAATAAATTAAGTACTTCCTGGTATGGTTACTGTACTGTTAACTCCCCAAAAGAATCTGGATTGTGGTGAGGGAACAGAGAAAAAAGCTCATTTAGGACCTGCACTTACGAAGGGGGTAGGCATCTGTATATCAGGGAGTAAACCTTCTGAGAATAAAAACAGCTGGAGCTTGTTAAGGTAATTACACAGGGGAAAGGATAATGTACTGGGAACTCCTCAGAAGAATCTGATTTGTGGTGAGGGGAGAGAGATAAAAGCTCATTTAGGAACGACATGAACATGCTGCGTAGGTAGCTGTTTATCAGTAAATATCTCCACTGAGATTAAGAAAAGCAGTAGCTTAATAAATTAAGTACTTCGTGGTATGGTTACTGTACTGGTAACTCCCCAAAAGAATCTGGATTGTGGTGAGGGAACAGAGAAAAAAGCTCATTTAGGACCTGCACTTACGAAGGGGGTAGGCAGCTGTATATCAGGGAGTAAACCTTCTGAGAATAAAAACAGCTGGAGCTTGTTAAGGTAATTACACAGGGGAAAGGATAATGTACTGGGAACTCCTCAGAAGAATCTGATTTGTGGTGAGGGGAGAGAGATAAAAGCTCAATAGGAACGACATGAACATGCTGCGTAGGTAGCTGTTTATCAGTAAATATCTCCACTGAGATTAAGAAAAGCAGTAGCTTAATAAATTAAATACTTCCTGGTATGGTTACTATACTGGTAACTCCCCAAAAGAATCTGGATTGTGGTGAGGGAACAGAGAAAAAAGCTCATTCATGACCTGCACTTACGAAGGGGGTAGGCAGCTGTATATCAGGGAGTAAATCTTCTGAGAATAAAAACAGCTGGAGCTTGTTAAGGTAATTACACAGGGGAAAGGATAATGTACTGGGAACTCCTCAGAAGAATCTGATTTGTGGTGAGGGGAGAGAGATAAAAGCTCATTTAGGAACGCCATGACCATGCTGCGTAGGTAGCTGTTTATCAGTAAATATCTCCACTGAGATTAAGAAAAGCAGTAGCTTAATAAATTAAGTACTTCCTGGTATGGTTACTGTACTGGTAACTCCGCAGAAGAATCTGGATTGTGGTGAGGGAACGGAGAAAAATGCTCATTTAGGACCTGCACTTACGAATGGGGTAGGCAGCTGTATATCAGGGAGTAAACCTTCTGAGAATAAAAACAGCTGGAGCTTGTTAAGGTAATTACACAGGGGAAAGGATAATGTACTGGGAACTCCTCAGAAGAATCTGATTTGTGGTGAGGGGAGAGAGATAAAAGCTCATTTAGGAACGACACGAACATGCTGCGTACATAGCTGTTTATCAGTAAATATCTCCACTGAGATTAAGAAAAGCAGTAGCTTAATAAATTAAGTAGTTCCTGGTATGGTTACTGTACTGGTAACTCCCCAAAAGAATCTGGATTGTGGTGAGGGAACAGAGAAAAAAGCTCATTTAGGACCTGCACTTACGAAGGGGGGAGGCAGCTGTATATCAGGGAGTAAACCTTCTGAGAATAAAAACAGCTGGAGCTTGTTAAGGTAATTATACAGGGGAAAGGATAATGTACTGGAACTCCTCAGAAGAATCTGATTTGTGGTGAGGGGAGAGAGATAAAAGCTCAATTAGGAACGACATGAACATGCTGCGTAGGTAGCTGTTTATCAGTAAATATCTCCACTGAGATTAAGAAAAGCAGTAGCTTAATAAATTAAGTACTTCCTGGTATTGTTACTGTACTGGTAACTCCCCAAAAGAATCTGGATTGTGGTGAGGGAACAGAGAAAAAAGCTCATTTAGGACCTGCACTTACGAAGGGGGTAGGCAGCTGTATATCAGGGAGTAAACCTTCTGAGAATAAAAACAGCTGGAGTTGTTAAGGTAATTACACAGGGGAAAGGATAATGTACTGGGAACTCCTCAGAAGAATCTGATTTGTGGTGAGGGGAGAGAGATAAAAGCTCATTTAGGAACGACACGAACATGCTGCGTACGTAGCTGTTTATCAGTAAATATCTCCACTGAGATTAAGAAAAGCAGTAGCTTAATAAATTAAGTACTTCCTGGTATGGTTACTGTACTGGTAACTCCCCAAAAGAATCTGGATTGTGGTGAGGGAACAGAGAAAAAAGCTCATTTAGGACCTGCACTTACGAAGGGGGGAGGCAGCTGTATATCAGGGAGTAAACCTTCTGAGAATAAAAACAGCTGGAGCTTGTTAAGGTAATTACACAGGGGAAAGGATAATGTACTGGGAACTCCTCAGAAGAATCTGATTTGTGGTGAGGGGAGAGAGATAAAAGCTCATTTAGGAAGGACATGAACATGCTGTGTAGGTAGCTGTTTATCAGTAAATATCTCCACTGAGATTAAGAAAAGCAGTAGCTTGGGCTGGGGATATAGCCTAGTGGCAAGAGTGCCTGCCTCGGATACACGAGGCCCTAGGTTCGATTCCCCAGTACCACATATACAGAAAACCACCAGAAGTGGTGCTGTGGCTCAAGTGGCAGAGTGCTAGCCTTGAGCGGGAAGAAGCCAGGGACAGTGCTCAGGCCCTGAGTCCAAGGCCCAGGACTGGCCAAAAAAAAAAAAAAAAAAAAAAAAAAAAAAAAAAAAAAAAAGAAAAGCAGTAGCTTAATAAATTAAGTACTTCCTGGTATGGTTACTGTACTGTTAACTCCCCAAAAGAATCTGGATTGTGGTTAGGGAACAGAGAAAAAACCTCATTTAGGACCTGCACTAACGAAGGGGGTAGGCAGCTGTATATCAGGGAGTAAACCTTCTGAGAATAAAAACAGCTGGAGCTTGTTAAGGTAATTACACAGGGGAAAGGATAATGTACTGGGAACTCCTCAGAAGAATCTGATTTGTGGTGAGGGGAGAGAGATAAAAGCTCATTTAGGAACGACATGAACATGCTGCGTAGGTAGCTGTTTATCAGTAAATATCTCCACTGAGATTAAGAAAAGCAGTAGCTTAATAAATTAAGTACTTCCTGGTATGGTTACTGTACTGGTAACTCCCCAAAAGAATCTGGATTGTGGTGAGGGAACAGAGAAAAAAGCTCATTTAGGACCTGCACTTACGAAGCGGGTAGGCAGCTGTATATCAGGGAGTAAACCTTCTGAGAATAAAAACAGCTGGAGTTGTTAAGGTAATTACACAGGGGAAAGGATAATGTACTGGGAACTCCTCAGAAGAATCTGATTTGTGGTGAGGGGAGAGAGATAAAAGCTCATTTAGGAACGACACGAATATGCTGCGTACGTAGCTGTTTATCAGTAAATATCTCCACTGAGATTAAGAAAAGCAGTAGCTTAATAAATTAAGTACTTCCTGGTATGGTTACTGTACTGGTAACTCCCCAAAAGAATCTGGATTGTGGTGAGGGAACAGAGAAAAAAGCTCATTTAGGACCTGCACTTACGAAGAGGGGAGGCAGCTGTATATCAGGGAGTAAACCTTCTGAGAATAAAAACAGCTGGAGCTTGTTAAGGTAATTACACAGGGGAAAGGATAATGTACTGGGAACTCCTCAGAAGAATCTGATTTGTGGTGAGTGGAGAGACATAAAAGCTCATTTAGGAAGGACATGAACATGCTGTGTAGGTAGCTGTTTATCAGTAAATATCTCCACTGAGATTAAGAAAAGCAGTAGCTTAATAAATTAAGTACTTCCTGGTATGGTTACTGTACTGTTAACTCCCCAAAAGAATCTGGATTTTGGTGAGGGAACAGAGAAAAAAGCTCATTTAGGACCTGCACTTACGAAGGGGGTAGGCAGCTGTATATCAGGGAGTAAACCTTCTGAGAATAAAAACAGCTGGAGCTTGTTAAGGTAATTACACAGGGGAAAGGATAATGTACTGGGAACTCCTCAGAAGAATCTGATTTGTGGTGAGGGCAGAGAGATAAAAGCTCATTTAAGAACGACATGAACATGCTGCTTAGGTAGCTGTTTATCAGTAAATATCTCCACTGAGATTAAGAAAAGCAGTAGCTTAATAAATTAAGTACTTCCTGGTATGGTTACTGTACTGGAACTCCCCAAAAGAATCTGGATTGTGGTGAGGGAACAGAGAAAAAAGCTCATTTAGGACCTGCACTTACGAAGCGGGTAGGCAGCAGTATATCAGGGAGTAAACCTTCTGAGAATAAAAACAGCTGGAGTTGTTAAGGTAATTACACAGGGGAAAGGATAATGTACTGGGAACTCCTCAGAAGAATCTGATTTGTGGTGAGGGGAGAGAGATAAAAGCTCATTTAGGAACGACACGAATATGCTGCGTACGTAGCTCTTTATCAGTAAATATCTCCACTGAGATTAAGAAAAGCAGTAGCTTAATAAATTAAGTACTTCCTGGTATGGTTACTGTACTGGTAACTCCCCAAAAGAATCTGGATTGTGGTGAGGGAACAGAGAAAAAAGCTCATTTAGGACCTGCACTTACGAAGAGGGGAGGCAGCTGTATATCAGGGAGTAAACCTTCTGAGAATAAAAACAGCTGGAGCTTGTTATGGTAATTACACAGGGGAAAGGATAATGTACTGGGAACTCCTCAGAAGAATCTGATTTGTGGTGAGGGGAGAGAGATAAAAGCTCATTTAGGAAGGACACGAACATGCTGTGTAGGTAGCTGTTTATCAGTAAATATCTCCACTGAGATTAAGAAAAGCAGAAGCTTAATAGATTAAGTACTTCCTGGTATGGTTACTGTACTGTTAACTCCCCAAAAGAATCTGGATTGTGGTGAGGGAACAGAGAAAAAAGCTCATTTAGGACCTGCACTTACGAAGGGGGTAGGCAGCTGTATATCAGGGAGTAAACCTTCTGAGAATAAAAACAGCTGGAGCTTGTTAAGGTAATTACACAGGGGAAAGGATAATGTACTGGGAACTCCTCAGAAGAATCTGATTTGTGGTGAGGGGAGAGAGATAAAAGCTCATTTAGGAAGGACATGAACATGCTGTGTAGGTAGCTGTTTATCAGTAAATATCTCCACTGAGATTAAGAAAAGCAGTAGCTTAATAAATTAAGTACTTCCTGGCATGGTTACTGTACTGTTAACTCCCCAAAAGAATCTGGATTGTGGTTAGGGAACAGAGAAAAAAGCTCATTTAGGACCTGCACTAACGAAGGGGGTAGGCAGCTGTATATCAGGGAGTAAACCTTCTGAGAATAAAAACAGCTGGAGCTTGTTAAGGTAATTACACAGGGGAAAGGATAATGTACTGGGAACTCCTCAGAAGAATCTGATTTGTGGTGAGGGGAGAGAGATAAAAGCTCATTTAGGAACGACATGAACATGCTGCGTAGGTAGCTGTTTATCAGTAAATATCTCCACTGAGATTAAGAAAAGCAGTAGCTTAATAAATTAAGTACTTCCTGGTATGGTTACTGTACTGGTAACTCCCCAAAAGAATCTGGATTGTGGTGAGGGAACAGAGAAAAAAGCTCATTTAGGACCTGCACTTACGAAGGGGGTAGGCAGCTGTATATCAGGGAGTAAACCTTCTGAGAATAAAAACAGCTGGAGCTTGTTAAGGTAATTACACAGGGGAAAGGATAATGTACTGGGAACTCCTCAGAAGAATCTGATTTGTGGTGAGGGGAGAGAGATAAAAGCTCATTTAGGAACGACATG
This sequence comes from Perognathus longimembris pacificus, assembly GCF_023159225.1. NCBI lineage: Eukaryota > Metazoa > Chordata > Mammalia > Rodentia > Heteromyidae > Perognathus > Perognathus longimembris. Next base: position 11,147 of record NW_025956622.1, read on the forward strand.
AACATGCTGCGTAGGTAGCTGTTTATCAGTAAATATCTCCACTGAGATTAAGAAAAGCAGTAGCTTAATAAATTAAGTACTTCCTGGTATGGTTACTGTACTGGTAACTCCCCAAAAGAATCTGGATTGTGGTGAGGGAACAGAGAAAAAAGCTCATTTAGGACCTGCACTTACGAAGTGGGTAGGCAGCTGTATATCAGCGAGTAAACCTTCTGAGAATAAAAACAGCTGGAGTTGTTAAGGTAATTACACAGGGGAAAGGATAATGTACTGGGAACTCCTCAGAAGAATCTGATTTGTGGTGAGGGCAGAGAGATAAAAGCTCATTTAGGAACGACATGAACATGCTGCGTAGGTAGCTGTTTATCAGTAAATATCTCCACTGAGATTAAGAAAAGCAGTAGCTTAATAAATTAAGTACTTCCTGGTATGGTTACTGTACTGGTAACTCCCCAAAAGAATCTGGATTGTGGTGAGGGAACAGAGAAAAAAGCTCATTTAGGACCTGCACTTACGAAGGGGGTAGGCAGCTGTATATCAGGGAGTAAACCTTCTGAGAATAAAAACAGCTGGAGCTTGTTAAGGTAATTACACAGGGGAAAGGATAATGTACTGGGAACTCCTCAGAAGAATCTGATTTGTGGTGAGGGCAGAGAGATAAAAGCTCATTTAGGAACGACATGAACATGCTGCGTAGGTAGCTGTTTATCAGTAAATATCTCCACTGAGATTAAGAAAAGCAGTAGCTTAATAAATTAAGTACTTCCTGGTATGGTTACTGTACTGGTTAACTCCCCAAAAGAATCTGGATTGTGGTGAGGGAACAGAGAAAAAAGCTCATTTAGGACCTGCACTTACGAAGGGGGTAGGCAGCTGTATATCAGGGAGTAAACCTTCTGAGAATAAAAACAGCTGGAGCTTGTTAAGGTAATTACACAGGGGAAAGGATAATGTACTGGGAACTCCTCAGAAGAATCTGATTTGTGGTGAGGGCAGAGAGATAAAAGCTCATTTAGGAACGACATGAACATGCTGCGTAGGTAGCTGTTTATCAGTAAATATCTCCACTGAGATTAAGAAAAGCAGTAGCTTAATAAATTAAGTACTTCCTGGTATGGTTACTGTACTGGTAACTCCCCAAAAGAATCTGGATTGTGGTGAGGGAACAGAGAAAAAAGCTCATTTAGGACCTGCACTTACGAAGGGGGTAGGCAGCTGTATATCAGGGAGTAAACCTTCTGAGAATAAAAACAGCTGGAGCTTGTTAAGGTAATTACACAGGGGAAAGGATAATGTACTGGGAACTCCTCAGAAGAATCTGATTTGTGGTGAGGGCAGAGAGATAAAAGCTCATTTAGGAACGACATGAACATGCTGCATAGGTAGCTGTTTATCAGTAAATATCTCCACTGAGATTAAGAAAAGCAGTAGCTTAATAAATTAAGTACTTCCTGGTATGGTTACTGTACTGGTAACTCCCCAAAAGAATCTGGATTGTGGTGAGGGAACAGAGAAAAAAGCTCATTTAGGACCTGCACTTACGAAGGGGGTAGGCAGCTGTATATCAGGGAGTAAACCTTCTGAGAATAAAAACAGCTGGAGCTTGTTAAGGTAATTACACAGGGGAAAGGATAATGTACTGGGAACTCCTCAGAAGAATCTGATTTGTGGTGAGGGCAGAGAGATAAAAGCTCATTTAGGAACGACATGAACATGCTGCGTACGTAGCTGTTTATCAGTAAATATCTCCACTGAGATTAAGAAAAGCAGTAGCTTAATAAATTAAGTACTTCCTGGTATGGTTACTGTACTGGTAACTCCCCAAAAGAATCTGGATTGTGGTGAGGGAACAGAGAAAAAAGCTCATTTAGGACCTGCACTTACGAAGGGGGTAGGCAGCTGTATATCAGGGAGTAAACCTTCTGAGAATAAAAACAGCTGGAGCTTGTTAAGGTAATTACACAGGGGAAAGGATAATGTACTGGGAACTCCTCAGAAGAATCTGATTTGTGGTGAGGGCAGAGAGATAAAAGCTCATTTAGGAACGACATGAACATGCTGCGTAGGTAGCTGTTTATCAGTAAATATCTCCACTGAGATTAAGAAAAGCAGTAGCTTAATAAATTAAGTACTTCCTGGTATGGTTACTGTACTGGTAACTCCCCAAAAGAATCTGGATTGTGGTGAGGGAACAGAGAAAAAGCTCATTTAGGACCTGCACTTACGAAGGGGGTAGGCAGCTGTATATCAGGGAGTAAACCTTCTGAGAATAAAAACAGCTGGATCTTGTTAAGGTAATTACACAGGGGAAAGGATAATGTACTGGGAACTCCTCAGAAGAATGTGATTTGTGGTGAGGGCAGAGAGATAAAAGCTCATTTAGGAACGACATGAACATGCTGCGTAGGTAGCTGTTTATCAGTAAATATCTCCACTGAGATTAAGAAAAGCAGTAGCTTAATAAATTAAGTACTTCCTGGTATGGTTACTGTACTGGTAACTCCCCAAAAGAATCTGGATTGTGGTGAGGGAACAGAGAAAAAAGCTCATTTAGGACCTGCACTTACGAAGGGGGTAGTCAGCTGTATATCAGGGAGTAAACCTTCTGAGAATAAGAACAGCTGGAGCTTTTTAAGATAATTACACAGGGGAAAGGATAATGTACTGGGAACTCCTCAGAAGAATCTGATTTGTGGTGAGGGCAGAGAGATAAAAGCTCATTTAGGAACGACATGAACATGCTGCGTAGGTAGCTGTTTATCAGTAAATATCTCCACTGAGATTAAGAAAAGCAGTAGCTTAATAAATTAAGTACTTCCTGGTATGGTTACTGTACTGGTAACTCCCCAAAAGAATCTGGATTGTGGTGAGGGAACAGAGAAAAAAGCTCATTTAGGACCTGCACTTACGAAGGGGGTAGGCAGCTGTATATCAGGGAGTAAACCTTCTGAGAATAAAAACAGCTGGAGCTTGTTAAGGTAATTACACAGGGGAAAGGATAATGTACTGGGAACTCCTCAGAAGAATCTGATTTGTGGTGAGGGCAGAGAGATAAAAGCTCATTTAGGAACGACATGAACATGCTGCGTAGGTAGCTGTTTATCAGTAAATATCTCCACTGAGATTAAGAAAAGCAGTAGCTTAATAAATTAAGTACTTCCTGGTATGGTTACTGTACTGGTAACTCCCCAAAAGAATCTGGATTGTGGTGAGGGAACAGAGAAAAAAGCTCATTTAGGACCTGCACTTACGAAGGGGGTAGGCAGCTGTATATCAGGGAGTAAACCTTCTGAGAATAAAAACAGCTGGAGCTTGTTAAGGTAATTACACAGGGGAAAGGATAATGTACTGGGAACTCCTCAGAAGAATCTGATTTGTGGTGAGGGCAGAGAGATAAAAGCTCATTTAGGAACGACATGAACATGCTGCGTAGGTAGCTGTTTATCAGTAAATATCTCCACTGAGATTAAGAAAAGCAGTAGCTTAATAAATTAAGTACTTCCTGGTATGGTTACTGTACTGGTAACTCCCCAAAAGAATCTGGATTGTGGTGAGGGAACAGAGAAAAAAGCTCATTTAGGACCTGCACTTACGAAGGGGGTAGGCAGCTGTATATCAGGGAGTAAACCTTCTGAGAATAAAAACAGCTGGAGCTTGTTAAGGTAATTACACAGGGGAAAGGATAATGTACTGGGAACTCCTCAGAAGAATCTGATTTGTGGTGAGGGCAGAGAGATAAAAGCTCATTTAGGAACGACATGAACATGCTGCGTAGGTAGCTGTTTATCAGTAAATATCTCCACTGAGATTAAGAAAAGCAGTAGCTTAATAAATTAAGTACTTCCTGGTATGGTTACTGTACTGGTAACTCCCCAAAAGAATCTGGATTGTGGTGAGGGAACAGAGAAAAAAGCTCATTTAGGACCTGCACTTACGAAGGGGGTAGGCAGCTGTATATCAGGGAGTAAACCTTCTGAGAATAAAAACAGCTGGAGCTTGTTAAGGTAATTACACAGGGGAAAGGATAATGTACTGGGAACTCCTCAGAAGAATCTGATTTGTGGTGAGGGCAGAGAGATAAAAGCTCATTTAGGAACGACATGAACATGCTGCGTAGGTAGCTGTTTATCAGTAAATATCTCCACTGAGATTAAGAAAAGCAGTAGCTTAATAAATTAAGTACTTCCTGGTATGGTTACTGTACTGGTAACTCCCCAAAAGAATCTGGATTGTGGTGAGGGAACAGAGAAAAAAGCTCATTTAGGACCTGCACTTACGAAGGGGGTAGGCAGCTGTATATCAGGGAGTAAACCTTCTGAGAATAAAAACAGCTGGAGCTTGTTAAGGTAATTACACAGGGGAAAGGATAATGTACTGGGAACTCCTCAGAAGAATCTGATTTGTGGTGAGGGCAGAGAGATAAAAGCTCATTTAGGAACGACATGAACATGCTGCGTAGGTAGCTGTTTATCAGTAAATATCTCCACTGAGATTAAGAAAAGCAGTAGCTTAATAAATTAAGTACTTCCTGGTATGGTTACTGTACTGGTAACTCCCCAAAGAATCTGGATTGTGGTGAGGGAACAGAGAAAAAAGCTCATTTAGGACCTGCACTTACGAAGGGGGTAGGCAGCTGTATATCAGGGAGTAAACCTTCTGAGAATAAAAACAGCTGGAGCTTGTTAAGGTAATTACACAGGGGAAAGGATAATGTACTGGGAACTCCTCAGAAGAATCTGATTTGTGGTGAGGGCAGAGAGATAAAAGCTCATTTAGGAACGACATGAACATGCTGCGTAGGTAGCTGTTTATCAGTAAATATCTCCACTGAGATTAAGAAAAGCAGTAGCTTAATAAATTAAGTACTTCCTGGTATGGTTACTGTACTGGTAACTCCCCAAAAGAATCTGGATTGTGGTGAGGGAACAGAGAAAAAAGCTCATTTAGGACCTGCACTTACGAAGGGGGTAGGCAGCTGTATATCAGGGAGTAAACCTTCTGAGAATAAAAACAGCTGGAGCTTGTTAAGGTAATTACACAGGGGAAAGGATAATGTACTGGGAACTCCTCAGAAGAATCTGATTTGTGGTGAGGGCAGAGAGATAAAAGCTCATTTAGGAACGACATGAACATGCTGCGTAGGTAGCTGTTTATCAGTAAATATCTCCACTGAGATTAAGAAAAGCAGTAGCTTAATAAATTAAGTACTTCCTGGTATGGTTACTGTACTGGTAACTCCCCAAAAGAATCTGGATTGTGGTGAGGGAACAGAGAAAAAAGCTCATTTAGGACCTGCACTTACGAAGGGGGTAGGCAGCTGTATATCAGGGAGTAAACCTTCTGAGAATAAAAACAGCTGGAGCTTGTTAAGGTAATTACACAGGGGAAAGGATAATGTACTGGGAACTCCTCAGAAGAATCTGATTTGTGGTGAGGGCAGAGAGATAAAAGCTCATTTAGGAACGACATGAACATGCTGCGTAGGTAGCTGTTTATCAGTAAATATCTCCACTGAGATTAAGAAAAGCAGTAGCTTAATAAATTAAGTACTTCCTGGTATGGTTACTGTACTGGTAACTCCCCAAAAGAATCTGGATTGTGGTGAGGGAACAGAGAAAAAAGCTCATTTAGGACCTGCACTTACGAAGGGGGTAGGCAGCTGTATATCAGGGAGTAAACCTTCTGAGAATAAAAACAGCTGGAGCTTGTTAAGGTAATTACACAGGGGAAAGGATAATGTACTGGGAACTCCTCAGAAGAATCTGATTTGTGGTGAGGGCAGAGAGATAAAAGCTCATTTAGGAACGACATGAACATGCTGCGTAGGTAGCTGTTTATCAGTAAATATCTCCACTGAGATTAAGAAAAGCAGTAGCTTAATAAATTAAGTACTTCCTGGTATGGTTACTGTACTGGTAACTCCCCAAAAGAATCTGGATTGTGGTGAGGGAACAGAGAAAAAAGCTCATTTAGGACCTGCACTTACGAAGGGGGTAGGCAGCTGTATATCAGGGAGTAAACCTTCTGAGAATAAAAACAGCTGGAGCTTGTTAAGGTAATTACACAGGGGAAAGGATAATGTACTGGGAACTCCTCAGAAGAATCTGATTTGTGGTGAGGGGAGAGAGATAAAAGCTCATTTAGGAACGACATGAACATGCTGCGTAGGTAGCTGTTTATCAGTAAATATCTCCACTGAGATTAAGAAAAGCAGTAGCTTAATAAATTAAGTACTTCCTGGTATGGTTACTGTACTGGTAACTCCCCAAAAGAATCTGGATTGTGGTGAGGGAACAGAGAAAAAAGCTCATTTAGGACCTGCACTTACGAAGGGGGTAGGCAGCTGTATATCAGGGAGTAAACCTTCTGAGAATAAAAACAGCTGGAGCTTGTTAAGGTAATTACACAGGGGAAAGGATAATGTACTGGGAACTCCTCAGAAGAATCTGATTTGTGGTGAGGGCAGAGAGATAAAAGCTCATTTAGGAACGACATGAACATGCTGCATGTAGGTAGCTGTTTATCAGTAAATATCTCCACTGAGATTAAGAAAAGCAGTAGCTTAATAAATTAAGTACTTCCTGGTATGGTTACTGTACTGGTAACTCCCCAAAAGAATCTGGATTGTGGTGAGGGAACAGAGAAAAAAGCTCATTTAGGACCTGCACTTACGAAGGGGGTAGGCAGCTGTATATCAGGGAGTAAACCTTCTGAGAATAAAAACAGCTGGAGCTTGTTAAGGTAATTACACAGGGGAAAGGATAATGTACTGGGAACTCCTCAGAAGAATCTGATTTGTGGTGAGGGCAGAGAGATAAAAGCTCATTTAGGAACGACATGAACATGCTGCGTAGGTAGCTGTTTATCAGTAAATATCTCCACTGAGATTAAGAAAAGCAGTAGCTTAATAAATTAAGTACTTCCTGGTATGGTTACTGTACTGGTAACTCCCCAAAAGAATCTGGATTGTGGTGAGGGAACAGAGAAAAAAGCTCATTTAGGACCTGCACTTACGAAGGGGGTAGGCAGCTGTATATCAGGGAGTAAACCTTCTGAGAATAAAAACAGCTGGAGTTGTTAAGGTAATTACACAGGGGAAAGGATAATGTACTGGGAACTCCTCAGAAGAATCTGATTTGTGGTGAGGGCAGAGAGATAAAAGCTCATTTAGGAACGACATGAACATGCTGCGTAGGTAGCTGTTTATCAGTAAATATCTCCACTGAGATTAAGAAAAGCAGTAGCTTAATAAATTAAGTACTTCCTGGTATGGTTACTGTACTGGTAACTCCCCAAAAGAATCTGGATTGTGGTGAGGGAACAGAGAAAAAAGCTCATTTAGGACCTGCACTTACGAAGGGGGTAGGCAGCTGTATATCAGGGAGTAAACCTTCTGAGAATAAAAACAGCTGGAGCTTGTTAAGGTAATTACACAGGGGAAAGGATAATGTACTGGGAACTCCTCAGAAGAATCTGATTTGTGGTGAGGGCAGAGAGATAAAAGCTCATTTAGGAACGACATGAACATGCTGCGTAGGTAGCTGTTTATCAGTAAATATCTCCACTGAGATTAAGAAAAGCAGTAGCTTAATAAATTAAGTACTTCCTGGTATGGGTACTGTACTGGTAACTCCCCAAAAGAATCTGGATTGTTTCGAGGCAACAGAGAAAAAAGCTCATTTAGGACCTGCACTTACAAAGTGGGTAGGCAGCTGTATATCAGGGAGTAAAACTTCTGAGAATAAAAACAGCTGGAGCTTGTTAATGTAATTACATAGGGGAAAGGATAATGTACTGGGAACTCCTCAGAAGAATCTGATTTGTGGTGAGGGGAGAGAGATAAAAGCTCATTTAGGAACGACATGAACATGCTGCGTAGGTAGCTGTTTATCAGTAAATATCTCCACTGAGATTAAGAAAAGCAGTAGCTTAATAAATTAAGTATTTCCTGGTATGGTTACTGTACTGGTCAGTCCCCAAAAGAATCTGGATTGTGGTGAGGGAACAGAGAAAAAAGCTCATTTAGGACCTGCACTTACGAAGGGGGTAGGCAGCTGTATATCAGGGAGTAAACCTTCTGAGAATAAAAACAGCTGGAGCTTGTTAAGGTAATTACACAGGGGAAAGGATAATGTACTGGGAACTCCTCAGAAGAATCTGATTTGTGGTGAGTGCAGAGAGATAAAAGCTCATTTAAGAACGACATGAACATGCTGCGTAGGTAGCTGTTTATCAGTAAATATCTCCACAGTGATTAAGAAAAGCAGTAGCTTAATAAATTAAGTACTTCCTCGTATGGTTACTGTACTGGTAACGCCCCAGAAGAATCTGGATGGTGGTGAGGGAACAGAGAAAAAAGCTCATTTAGGACCTGCACTTATGTAGGGGGTAGGCAGCTGTATATCAGGGAGTAAACCTTCTGAGAATAAAAACAGCTGGAGCTTGTTAAGGTAATTACACAGGGGAAAGGATAATGTACTGGGAACTCCTCAGAAGAATCTGATTTGTGGTGAGGGCAGAGAGATAAAAGCTCATTTAGGAACGACATGAACATGCTGCCTAGGTAGCTGTTTATCAGTAAATATCTCCACTGAGATTAAGAAAAGCAGTAGCTTAATAAATTACGTACTTCCTTGTATGGTTACTGTACTGGTAACTCCCCAAAAGAATCTGGATTGTGGTGTGGGAACAGAGAAAAAAGCTCAATTAGGACCTGCACTTACGAAGGGGGTGGGCAGCTGTATATCAGGGACTAAACCTTCTGAGAATAAAAACAGCTGGAGCTTGTTAAGGTAATTACCCAGGGGAAAGGATAATGTACTGGGAACTCCTCAGAAGAATCTGATTTGTGGTGAGGGCAGAGAGATGAAAGCTCATTAAGGAACGACATGAACATGCTGCGTAGGTAGCTGTTTATCAGTAAATATCTCCACTGAGATTAAGAAAAGCAGTAGCTTAATAAATTAAGTACTTCCTTGTATCGTTACTGTACTGGTAACTCCCCAAAAGAATCTGGATTGTGGTGAGGGAACAGAGAAAAAAGCTCATTTAGGACCTGTACTTACGAAGGGGGTAGGCAGCTGTATATCAGGGAGTAAACCTTCTGAGAATAAAAACAGCTGGAGCTTGTTAAGGTAATTACACAGGGGAAAGGATAATGTACTGGGAACTCCTCAGAAGAATCTGATTTGTGGTGAGGGCAGAGAGATAAAAGCTCATTTAGGAACGACATGAACATGCTGCGTAGGTAGCTGTTTATCAGTAAATATCTCCACTGAGATTAAGAAAAGCAGTAGCTTAATAAATTAAGTACTTCCTGGTATGGTTACTGTACTGGTAACTCCCCAAAAGAATCTGGATTGTGGTGAGGGAACAGAGAAAAAAGCTCATTTAGGACCTGCACTTACGAAGGGGGTAGGCAGCTGTATATCAGGGAGTAAACCTTCTGAGAATAAAAACAGCTGGAGCTTGTTAAGGTAATTACACAGGGGAAAGGATAATGTACTGGGAACTCCTCAGAAGAATCTGATTTGTGGTGAGGGGAGAGAGATAAAAGCTCATTTAGGAACGACATGAACATGCTGCGTAGGTAGCTGTTTATCAGTAAATATCTCCACTGAGATTAAGAAAAGCAGTAGCTTAATAAATTAAGTACTTCCTGGTATGGTTACTGTACTGGTAACTCCCCAAAAGAATCTGGATTGTGGTGAGGGAACAGAGAAAAAAGCTCATTTAGGACCTGCACTTACGAAGGGGGTAGGCAGCTGTATATCAGGGAGTAAACCTTCTGAGAATAAAAACAGCTGGAGCTTGTTAAGGTAATTACACAGGGGAAAGGATAATGTACTGGGAACTCCTCAGAAGAATCTGATTTGTGGTGAGGGGAGAGAGATAAAAGCTCATTTAGGAACGACATGAACATGCTGCGTAGGTAGCTGTTTATCAGTAAATATCTCCACTGAGATTAAGAAAAGCAGTAGCTTAATAAATTAAGTACTTCCTGGTATGGTTACTGTACTGGTAACTCCCCAGAAGAATCTGGATTGTGGTGAGGGAACAGAGAAAAAAGCTCATTTAGGACCTGCACTTACGAAGGGGGTAGGCAGCTGTATATCAGGGAGTAAACCTTCTGAGAATAAAAACAGCTGGAGCTTGTTAAGGTAATTACACAGGGGAAAGGATAATGTACTGGGAACTCCTCAGAAGAATCTGATTTGTGGTGAGGGCAGAGAGATAAAAGCTCATTTAGGAACGACATGAACATGCTGCGTAGGTAGCTGTTTATCAGTAAATATCTCCACTGAGATTAAGAAAAGCAGTAGCTTAATAAATTAAGTACTTCCTGGTATGGTTACTGTACTGGTAACTCCCCAAAAGAATCTGGATTGTGGTGAGGGAACAGAGAAAAAAGCTCATTTAGGACCTGCACTTACGAAGGGGGTAGGCAGCTGTATATCAGGGAGTAAACCTTCTGAGAATAAAAACAGCTGGAGCTTGTTAAGGTAATTACACAGGGGAAAGGATAATGTACTGGGAACTCCTCAGAAGAATCTGATTTGTGGTGAGGGCAGAGAGATAAAAGCTCATTTAGGAACGACATGAACATGCTGCGTAGGTAGCTGTTTATCAGTAAATATCTCCACTGAGATTAAGAAAAGCAGTAGCTTAATAAATTAAGTACTTCCTGGTATGGTTACTGTACTGGTAACTCCCCAAAAGAATCTGGATTGTGGTGAGGGAACAGAGAAAAAAGCTCATTTAGGACCTGCACTTACGAAGGGGGTAGGCAGCTGTATATCAGGGAGTAAACCTTCTGAGAATAAAAACAGCTGGAGCTTGTTAAGGTAATTACACAGGGGAAAGGATAATGTACTGGGAACTCCTCAGAAGAATCTGATTTGTGGTGAGGGCAGAGAGATAAAAGCTCATTTAGGAACGACATGAACATGCTGCGTAGGTAGCTGTTTATCAGTAAATATCTCCACTGAGATTAAGAAAAGCAGTAGCTTAATAAATTAAGTACTTCCTGGTATGGTTACTGTACTGGTAACTCCCCAAAAGAATCTGGATTGTGGTGAGGGAACAGAGAAAAAAGCTCATTTAGGACCTGCACTTACGAAGGGGGTAGGCAGCTGTATATCAGGGAGTAAACCTTCTGAGAATAAAAACAGCTGGAGCTTGTTAAGGTAATTACACAGGGGAAAGGATAATGTACTGGGAACTCCTCAGAAGAATCTGATTTGTGGTGAGGGCAGAGAGATAAAAGCTCATTTAGGAACGACATGAACATGCTGCGTAGGTAGCTGTTTATCAGTAAATATCTCCACTGAGATTAAGAAAAGCAGTAGCTTAATAAATTAAGTACTTCCTGGTATGGTTACTGTACTGGTAACTCCCCAAAAGAATCTGGATTGTGGTGAGGGAACAGAGAAAAAAGCTCATTTAGGACCTGCACTTACGAAGGGGGTAGGCAGCTGTATATCAGGGAGTAAACCTTCTGAGAATAAAAACAGCTGGAGCTTGTTAAGGTAATTACACAGGGGAAAGGATAATGTACTGGGAACTCCTCAGAAGAATCTGATTTGTGGTGAGGGCAGAGAGATAAAAGCTCATTTAGGAACGACATGAACATGCTGCGTAGGTAGCTGTTTATCAGTAAATATCTCCACTGAGATTAAGAAAAGCAGTAGCTTAATAAATTAAGTACTTCCTGGTATGGTTACTGTACTGGTAACTCCCCAAAAGAATCTGGATTGTGGTGAGGGAACAGAGAAAAAAGCTCATTTAGGACCTGCACTTACGAAGGGGGTAGGCAGCTGTATATCAGGGAGTAAACCTTCTGAGAATAAAAACAGCTGGAGCTTGTTAAGGTAATTACACAGGGGAAAGGATAATGTACTGGGAACTCCTCAGAAGAATCTGATTTGTGGTGAGGGCAGAGAGATAAAAGCTCATTTAGGAACGACATGAACATGCTGCGTAGGTAGCTGTTTATCAGTAAATATCTCCACTGAGATTAAGAAAAGCAGTAGCTTAATAAATTAAGTACTTCCTGGTATGGTTACTGTACTGGTAACTCCCCAAAAGAATCTGGATTGTGGTGAGGGAACAGAGAAAAAAGCTCATTTAGGACCTGCACTTACGAAGGGGGTAGGCAGCTGTATATCAGGGAGTAAACCTTCTGAGAATAAAAACAGCTGGAGCTTGTTAAGGTAATTACACAGGGGAAAGGATAATGTACTGGGAACTCCTCAGAAGGATCTGATTTGTGGTGAGGGCAGAGAGATAAAAGCTCATTTAGGAACGACATGAACATGCTGCGTAGGTAGCTGTTTATCAGTAAATATCTCCACTGAGATTAAGAAAAGCAGTAGCTTAATAAATTAAGTACTTCCTGGTATGGTTACTGTACTGGTAACTCCCCAAAAGAATCTGGATTGTGGTGAGGGAACAGAGAAAAAAGCTCATTTAGGACCTGCACTTACGAAGGGGGTAGGCAGCTGTATATCAGGGAGTAAACCTTCTGAGAATAAAAACAGCTGGAGCTTGTTAAGGTAATTACACAGGGGAAAGGATAATGTACTGGGAACTCCTCAGAAGAATCTGATTTGTGGTGAGGGCAGAGAGATAAAAGCTCATTTAGGAACGACATGAACATGCTGCGTAGGTAGCTGTTTATCAGTAAATATCTCCACTGAGATTAAGAAAAGCAGTAGCTTAATAAATTAAGTACTTCCTGGTATGGTTACTGTACTGGTAACTCCCCAAAAGAATCTGGATTGTGGTGAGGGAACAGAGAAAAAAGCTCATTTAGGACCTGCACTTACGAAGGGGTAGGCAGCTGTATATCAGGGAGTAAACCTTCTGAGAATAAAAACAGCTGGAGCTTGTTAAGGTAATTACACAGGGGAAAGGATAATGTACTGGGAACTCCTCAGAAGAATCTGATTTGTGGTGAGGGCAGAGAGATAAAAGCTCATTTAGGAACGACATGAACATGCTGCGTAGGTAGCTGTTTATCAGTAAATATCTCCACTGAGATTAAGAAAAGCAGTAGCTTAATAAATTAAGTACTTCCTGGTATGGTTACTGTACTGGTAACTCCCCAAAAGAATCTGGATTGTGGTGAGGGAACAGAGAAAAAAGCTCATTTAGGACCTGCACTTACGAAGGGGGTAGGCAGCTGTATATCAGGGAGTAAACCTTCTGAGAATAAAAACAGCTGGAGCTTGTTAAGGTAATTACACAGGGGAAAGGATAATGTACTGGGAACTCCTCAGAAGAATCTGATTTGTGGTGAGGGCAGAGAGATAAAAGCTCATTTAGGAACGACATGAACATGCTGCGTAGGTAGCTGTTTATCAGTAAATATCTCCACTGAGATTAAGAAAAGCAGTAGCTTAATAAATTAAGTACTTCCTGGTATGGTTACTGTACTGGTAACTCCCCAAAAGAATCTGGATTGTGGTGAGGGAACAGAGAAAAAAGCTCATTTAGGACCTGCACTTACGAAGGGGGTAGGCAGCTGTATATCAGGGAGTAAACCTTCTGAGAATAAAAACAGCTGGAGCTTGTTAAGGTAATTACACAGGGGAAAGGATAATGTACTGGGAACTCCTCAGAAGAATCTGATTTGTGGTGAGGGGAGAGAGATAAAAGCTCATTTAGGAACGACATGAACATGCTGCGTAGGTAGCTGTTTATCAGTAAATATCTCCACTGAGATTAAGAAAAGCAGTAGCTTAATAAATTAAGTACTTCCTGGTATGGTTACTGTACTGGTAACTCCCCAAAAGAATCTGGATTGTGGTGAGGGAACAGAGAAAAAAGCTCATTTAGGACCTGCACTTACGAAGGGGGTAGGCAGCTGTATATCAGGGAGTAAACCTTCTGAGAATAAAAACAGCTGGAGCTTGTTAAGGTAATTACACAGGGGAAAGGATAATGTACTGGGAACTCCTCAGAAGAATCTGATTTGTGGTGAGGGCAGAGAGATAAAAGCTCATTTAGGAACGACATGAACATGCTGCGTAGGTAGCTGTTTATCAGTAAATATCTCCACTGAGATTAAGAAAAGCAGTAGCTTAATAAATTAAGTACTTCCTGGTATGGTTACTGTACTGGTAACTCCCCAAAAGAATCTGGATTGTGGTGAGGGAACAGAGAAAAAAGCTCATTTAGGACCTGCACTTACGAAGGGGTAGGCAGCTGTATATCAGGGAGTAAACCTTCTGAGAATAAAAACAGCTGGAGCTTGTTAAGGTAATTACACAGGGGAAAGGATAATGTACTGGGAACTCCTCAGAAGAATCTGATTTGTGGTGAGGGCAGAGAGATAAAAGCTCATTTAGGAACGACATGAACATGCTGCGTAGGTAGCTGTTTATCAGTAAATATCTCCACTGAGATTAAGAAAAGCAGTAGCTTAATAAATTAAGTACTTCCTGGTATGGTTACTGTACTGGTAACTCCCCAAAAGAATCTGGATTGTGGTGAGGGAACAGAGAAAAAAGCTCATTTAGGACCTGCACTTACGAAGGGGTTAGGCAGCTGTATATCAGGGAGTAAACCTTCTGAGAATAAAAACAGCTGGAGCTTGTTAAGGTAATTACACAGGGGAAAGGATAATGTACTGGGAACTCCTCAGAAGAATCTGATTTGTGGTGAGGGCAGAGAGATAAAAGCTCATTTAGGAACGACATGAACATGCTGCGTAGGTAGCTGTTTATCAGTAAATATCTCCACTGAGATTAAGAAAAGCAGTAGCTTAATAAATTAAGTACTTCCTGGTATGGTTACTGTACTGGTAACTCCCCAAAAGAATCTGGATTGTGGTGAGGGAACAGAGAAAAAAGCTCATTTAGGACCTGCACTTACGAAGGGGGTAGGCAGCTGTATATCAGGGAGTAAACCTTCTGAGAATAAAAACAGCTGGAGCTTGTTAAGGTAATTACACAGGGGAAAGGATAATGTACTGGGAACTCCTCAGAAGAATCTGATTTGTGGTGAGGGCAGAGAGATAAAAGCTCATTTAGGAACGACATGAACATGCTGCGTAGGTAGCTGTTTATCAGTAAATATCTCCACTGAGATTAAGAAAAGCAGTAGCTTAATAAATTAAGTACTTCCTGGTATGGTTACTGTACTGGTAACTCCCCAAAAGAATCTGGATTGTGGTGAGGGAACAGAGAAAAAAGCTCATTTAGGACCTGCACTTACGAAGGGGGTAGGCAGCTGTATATCAGGGAGTAAACCTTCTGAGAATAAAAACAGCTGGAGCTTGTTAAGGTAATTACACAGGGGAAAGGATAATGTACTGGGAACTCCTCAGAAGAATCTGATTTGTGGTGAGGGGAGAGAGATAAAAGCTCATTTAGGAACGACATGAACATGCTGCGTAGGTAGCTGTTTATCAGTAAATATCTCCACTGAGATTAAGAAAAGCAGTAGCTTAATAAATTAAGTACTTCCTGGTATGGTTACTGTACTGGTAACTCCCCAAAAGAATCTGGATTGTGGTGAGGGAACAGAGAAAAAAGCTCATTTAGGACCTGCACTTACGAAGGGGGTAGGCAGCTGTATATCAGGGAGTAAACCTTCTGAGAATAAAAACAGCTGGAGCTTGTTAAGGTAATTACACAGGGGAAAGGATAATGTACTGGGAACTCCTCAGAAGAATCTGATTTGTGGTGAGGGCAGAGAGATAAAAGCTCATTTAGGAACGACATGAACATGCTGCGTAGGTAGCTGTTTATCAGTAAATATCTCCACTGAGATTAAGAAAAGCAGTAGCTTAATAAATTAAGTACTTCCTGGTATGGTTACTGTACTGGTAACTCCCCAAAAGAATCTGGATTGTGGTGAGGGAACAGAGAAAAAAGCTCATTTAGGACCTGCACTTACGAAGGGGGTAGGCAGCTGTATATCAGGGAGTAAACCTTCTGAGAATAAAAACAGCTGGAGCTTGTTAAGGTAATTACACAGGGGAAAGGATAATGTACTGGGAACTCCTCAGAAGAATCTGATTTGTGGTGAGGGGAGAGAGATAAAAGCTCATTTAGGAACGACATGAACATGCTGCGTAGGTAGCTGTTTATCAGTAAATATCTCCACTGAGATTAAGAAAAGCAGTAGCTTAATAAATTAAGTACTTCCTGGTATGGTTACTGTACTGGTAACTCCCCAAAAGAATCTGGATTGTGGTGAGGGAACAGAGAAAAAAGCTCATTTAGGACCTGCACTTACGAAGGGGGTAGGCAGCTGTATATCAGGGAGTAAACCTTCTGAGAATAAAAACAGCTGGAGCTTGTTAAGGTAATTACACAGGGGAAAGGATAATGTACTGGGAACTCCTCAGAAGAATCTGATTTGTGGTGAGGGCAGAGAGATAAAAGCTCATTTAGGAACGACATGAACATGCTGCGTAGGTAGCTGTTTATCAGTAAATATCTCCACTGAGATTAAGAAAAGCAGTAGCTTAATAAATTAAGTACTTCCTGGTATGGTTACTGTACTGGTAACTCCCCAAAAGAATCTGGATTGTGGTGAGGGAACAGAGAAAAAAGCTCATTTAGGACCTGCACTTACGAAGGGGGTAGGCAGCTGTATATCAGGGAGTAAACCTTCTGAGAATAAAAACAGCTGGAGCTTGTTAAGGTAATTACACAGGGGAAAGGATAATGTACTGGGAACTCCTCAGAAGAATCTGATTTGTGGTGAGGGCAGAGAGATAAAAGCTCATTTAGGAACGACATGAACATGCTGCGTAGGTAGCTGTTTATCAGTAAATATCTCCACTGAGATTAAGAAAAGCAGTAGCTTAATAAATTAAGTACTTCCTGGTATGGTTACTGTACTGGTAACTCCCCAAAAGAATCTGGATTGTGGTGAGGGAACAGAGAAAAAAGCTCATTTAGGACCTGCACTTACGAAGGGGGTAGGCAGCTGTATATCAGGGAGTAAACCTTCTGAGAATAAAAACAGCTGGAGCTTGTTAAGGTAATTACACAGGGGAAAGGATAATGTACTGGGAACTCCTCAGAAGAATCTGATTTGTGGTGAGGCAGAGAGATAAAAGCTCATTTAGGAACGACATGAACATGCTGCGTAGGTAGCTGTTTATCAGTAAATATCTCCACTGAGATTAAGAAAAGCAGTAGCTTAATAAATTAAGTACTTCCTGGTATGGTTACTGTACTGGTAACTCCCCAAAAGAATCTGGATTGTGGTGAGGGAACAGAGAAAAAAGCTCATTTAGGACCTGCACTTACGAAGGGGGTAGGCAGCTGTATATCAGGGAGTAAACCTTCTGAGAATAAAAACAGCTGGAGCTTGTTAAGGTAATTACACAGGGGAAAGGATAATGTACTGGGAACTCCTCAGAAGAATCTGATTTGTGGTGAGGGCAGAGAGATAAAAGCTCATTTAGGAACGACATGAACATGCTGCGTAGGTAGCTGTTTATCAGTAAATATCTCCACTGAGATTAAGAAAAGCAGTAGCTTAATAAATTAAGTACTTCCTGGTATGGTTACTGTACTGGTAACTCCCCAAAAGAATCTGGATTGTGGTGAGGGAACAGAGAAAAAAGCTCATTTAGGACCTGCACTTACGAAGGGGGTAGGCAGCTGTATATCAGGGAGTAAACCTTCTGAGAATAAAAACAGCTGGAGCTTGTTAAGGTAATTACACAGGGGAAAGGATAATGTACTGGGAACTCCTCAGAAGAATCTGATTTGTGGTGAGGGCAGAGAGATAAAAGCTCATTTAGGAACGACATGAACATGCTGCGTAGGTAGCTGTTTATCAGTAAATATCTCCACTGAGATTAAGAAAAGCAGTAGCTTAATAAATTAAGTACTTCCTGGTATGGTTACTGTACTGGTAACTCCCCAAAAGAATCTGGATTGTGGTGAGGGAACAGAGAAAAAAGCTCATTTAGGACCTGCACTTACGAAGGGGTAGGCAGCTGTATATCAGGGAGTAAACCTTCTGAGAATAAAAACAGCTGGAGCTTGTTAAGGTAATTACACAGGGGAAAGATAATGTACTGGGAACTCCTCAGAAGAATCTGATTTGTGGTGAGGGGAGAGAGATAAAAGCTCATTTAGGAACGACATGAACATGCTGCGTAGGTAGCTGTTTATCAGTAAATATCTCCACTGAGATTAAGAAAAGCAGTAGCTTAATAAATTAAGTACTTCCTGGTATGGTTACTGTACTGGTAACTCCCCAAAAGAATCTGGATTGTGGTGAGGGAACAGAGAAAAAAGCTCATTTAGGACCTGCACTTACGAAGGGGGTAGGCAGCTGTATATCAGGGAGTAAACCTTCTGAGAATAAAAACAGCTGGAGCTTGTTAAGGTAATTACACAGGGGAAAGGATAATGTACTGGGAACTCCTCAGAAGAATCTGATTTGTGGTGAGGGAGAGAGATAAAAGCTCATTTAGGAACGACATGAACATGCTGCGTAGGTAGCTGTTTATCAGTAAATATCTCCACTGAGATTAAGAAAAGCAGTAGCTTAATAAATTAAGTACTTCCTGGTATGGTTACTGTACTGTTAACTCCCCAAAAGAATCTGGATTGTGGTGAGGGAACAGAGAAAAAAGCTCATTTAGGACCTGCACTTACGAAGGGGGTAGGCAGCTGTATATCAGGGAGTAAACCTTCTGAGAATAAAAACAGCTGGAGCTTGTTAAGGTAATTACACAGGGGAAAGGATAATGTACTGGGAACTCCTCAGAAGAATCTGATTTGTGGTGAGGGCAGAGAGATAAAAGCTCATTTAGGAACGACATGAACATGCTGCGTAGGTAGCTGTTTATCAGTAAATATCTCCACTGAGATTAAGAAAAGCAGTAGCTTAATAAATTAAGTACTTCCTTGTATGGTTACTGTACTGGTAACTCCCCAAAAGAATCTGGATTGTGGTGAGGGAACAGAGAAAAAAGCTCATTTAGGACCTGCACTTACGAAGGGGGTAGGCAGCTGTATATCAGGGAGTAAACCTTCTGAGAATAAAAACAGCTGGAGCTTGTTAAGGTAATTACACAGGGGAAAGGATAATGTACTGGGAACTCCTCAGAAGAATCTGATTTGTGGTGAGGGCAGAGAGATAAAAGCTCATTTAGGAACGACATGAACATGCTGCGTAGGTAGCTGTTTATCAGTAAATATCTCCACTGAGATTAAGAAAAGCAGTAGCTTAATAAATTAAGTACTTCCTGGTATGGTTACTGTACTGGTAACTCCCCAAAAGAATCTGGATTGTGGTGAGGGAACAGAGAAAAAAGCTCATTTAGGACCTGCACTTACGAAGGGGGTAGGCAGCTGTATATCAGGGAGTAAACCTTCTGAGAATAAAAACAGCTGGAGCTTGTTAAGGTAATTACACAGGGGAAAGGATAATGTACTGGGAACTCCTCAGAAGAATCTGATTTGTGGTGAGGGAGAGAGATAAAAGCTCATTTAGGAACGACATGAACATGCTGCGTAGGTAGCTGTTTATCAGTAAATATCTCCACTGAGATTAAGAAAAGCAGTAGCTTAATAAATTAAGTACTTCCTGGTATGGTTACTGTACTGGTAACTCCCCAAAAGAATCTGGATTGTGGGAGGGAACAGAGAAAAAAGCTCATTTAGGACCTGCACTTACGAAGGGGTAGGCAGCTGTATATCAGGGAGTAAACCTTCTGAGAATAAAAACAGCTGGAGCTTGTTAAGGTAATTACACAGGGGAAAGGATAATGTACTGGGAACTCCTCAGAAGAATCTGATTTGTGGTGAGGGGAGAGAGATAAAAGCTCATTTAGGAACGACATGAACATGCTGCGTAGGTAGCTGTTTATCAGTAAATATCTCCACTGAGATTAAGAAAAGCAGTAGCTTAATAAATTAAGTAGTTCCTGGTATGGTTACTGTACTGGTAACTCCCCAAAAGAATCTGGATTGTGGTGAGGGAACAGAGAAAAAAGCTCATTTAGGACCTGCACTTACGAAGGGGGTAGGCAGCTGTATATCAGGGAGTAAACCTTCTGAGAATAAAAACAGCTGGAGCTTGTTAAGGTAATTACACAGGGGAAAGGATAATGTACTGGGAACTCCTCAGAAGAATCTGATTTGTGGTGAGGCAGAGAGATAAAAGCTCATTTAGGAACGACATGAACATGCTGCGTAGGTAGCTGTTTATCAGTAAATATCTCCACTGAGATTAAGAAAAGCAGTAGCTTAATAAATTAAGTACTTCCTGGTATGGTTACTGTACTGGTAACTCCCCAAAAGAATCTGGATTGTGGTGAGGGAACAGAGAAAAAAGCTCATTTAGGACCTGCACTTACGAAGGGGTAGGCAGCTGTATATCAGGGAGTAAACCTTCTGAGAATAAAAACAGCTGGAGCTTGTTAAGGTAATTACACAGGGGAAAGGATAATGTACTGGGAACTCCTCAGAAGAATCTGATTTGTGGTGAGGGCAGAGAGATAAAAGCTCATTTAGGAACGACATGAACATGCTGCGTAGGTAGCTGTTTATCAGTAAATATCTCCACTGAGATTAAGAAAAGCAGTAGCTTAATAAATTAAGTACTTCCTGGTATGGTTACTGTACTGGTAACTCCCCAAAAGAATCTGGATTGTGGTGAGGGAACAGAGAAAAAAGCTCATTTAGGACCTGCACTTACGAAGGGGGTAGGCAGCTGTATATCAGGGAGTAAACCTTCTGAGAATAAAAACAGCTGGAGCTTGTTAAGGTAATTACACAGGGGAAAGGATAATGTACTGGGAACTCCTCAGAAGAATCTGATTTGTGGTGAGGGCAGAGAGATAAAAGCTCATTTAGGAACGACATGAACATGCTGCGTAGGTAGCTGTTTATCAGTAAATATCTCCACTGAGATTAAGAAAAGCAGTAGCTTAATAAATTAAGTACTTCCTGGTATGGTTACTGTACTGGTAACTCCCCAAAAGAATCTGGATTGTGGTGAGGGAACAGAGAAAAAAGCTCATTTAGGACCTGCACTTACGAAGGGGGTAGGCAGCTGTATATCAGGGAGTAAACCTTCTGAGAATAAAAACAGCTGGAGCTTGTTAAGGTAATTACACAGGGGAAAGGATAATGTACTGGGAACTCCTCAGAAGAATCTGATTTGTGGTGAGGGCAGAGAGATAAAAGCTCATTTAGGAACGACATGAACATGCTGCGTAGGTAGCTGTTTATCAGTAAATATCTCCACTGAGATTAAGAAAAGCAGTAGCTTAATAAATTAAGTACTTCCTGGTATGTTACTGTACTGGTAACTCCCCAAAAGAATCTGGATTGTGGTGAGGGAACAGAGAAAAAAGCTCATTTAGGACCTGCACTTACGAAGGGGGTAGGCAGCTGTATATCAGGGAGTAAACCTTCTGAGAATAAAAACAGCTGGAGCTTGTTAAGGTAATTACACAGGGGAAAGGATAATGTACTGGGAACTCCTCAGAAGAATCTGATTTGTGGTGAGGGCAGAGAGATAAAAGCTCATTTAGGAACGACATGAACATGCTGCGTAGGTAGCTGTTTATCAGTAAATATCTCCACTGAGATTAAGAAAAGCAGTAGCTTAATAAATTAGTACTTCCTTGGTATGGTTACTGTACTGGTAACTCCCCAAAAGAATCTGGATTGTGGTGAGGGAACAGAGAAAAAAGCTCATTTAGGACCTGCACTTACGAAGGGGGTAGGCAGCTGTATATCAGGGAGTAAACCTTCTGAGAATAAAAACAGCTGGAGCTTGTTAAGGTAATTACACAGGGGAAAGGATAATGTACTGGGAACTCCTCAGAAGAATCTGATTTGTGGTGAGGGCAGAGAGATAAAAGCTCATTTAGGAACGACATGAACATGCTGCGTAGGTAGCTGTTTATCAGTAAATATCTCCACTGAGATTAAGAAAAGCAGTAGCTTAATAAATTAAGTACTTCCTGGTATGGTTACTGTACTGGTAACTCCCCAAAAGAATCTGGATTGTGGTGAGGGAACAGAGAAAAAAGCTCATTTAGGACCTGCACTTACGAAGGGGGTAGGCAGCTGTATATCAGGGAGTAAACCTTCTGAGAATAAAAACAGCTGGAGCTTGTTAAGGTAATTACACAGGGGAAAGGATAATGTACTGGGAACTCCTCAGAAGAATCTGATTTGTGGTGAGGGAGAGAGATAAAAGCTCATTTAGGAACGACATGAACATGCTGCGTAGGTAGCTGTTTATCAGTAAATATCTCCACTGCGATTAAGAAAAGCAGTAGCTTAATAAATTAAGTACTTCCTGGTATGGTTACTGTACTGGTAACTCCCCAAAAGAATCTGGATTGTGGTGAGGGAACAGAGAAAAAAGCTCATTTAGGACCTGCACTTACGAAGGGGGTAGGCAGCTGTATATCAGGGAGTAAACCTTCTGAGAATAAAAACAGCTGGAGCTTGTTAAGGTAATTACACAGGGGAAAGGATAATGTACTGGGAACTCCTCAGAAGAATCTGATTTGTGGTGAGG
Source organism: Perognathus longimembris pacificus (assembly GCF_023159225.1). Lineage (NCBI taxonomy): Eukaryota > Metazoa > Chordata > Mammalia > Rodentia > Heteromyidae > Perognathus > Perognathus longimembris. The sequence continues at coordinate 33,671 of NW_025956622.1, forward strand.
GCAGAGAGATAAAAGCTCATTTAGGAACGACATGAACATGCTGCGTAGGTAGCTGTTTATCAGTAAATATCTCCACTGAGATTAAGAAAAGCAGTAGCTTAATAAATTAAGTACTTCCTGGTATGGTTACTGTACTGGTAACTCCCCAAAAGAATCTGGATTGTGGTGAGGGAACAGAGAAAAAAGCTCATTTAGGACCTGCACTTACGAAGGGGGTAGGCAGCTGTATATCAGGGAGTAAACCTTCTGAGAATAAAAACAGCTGGAGCTTGTTAAGGTAATTACACAGGGGAAAGGATAATGTACTGGGAACTCCTCAGAAGAATCTGATTTGTGGTGAGGGAGAGAGATAAAAGCTCATTTAGGAACGACATGAACATGCTGCGTAGGTAGCTGTTTATCAGTAAATATCTCCACTGAGATTAAGAAAAGCAGTAGCTTAATAAATTAAGTACTTCCTGGTATGGTTACTGTACTGGTAACTCCCCAAAAGAATCTGGATTGTGGTGAGGGAACAGAGAAAAAAGCTCATTTAGGACCTGCACTTACGAAGGGGGTAGGCAGCTGTATATCAGGGAGTAAACCTTCTGAGAATAAAAACAGCTGGAGCTTGTTAAGGTAATTACACAGGGGAAAGGATAATGTACTGGGAACTCCTCAGAAGAATCTGATTTGTGGTGAGGGCAGAGAGATAAAAGCTCATTTAGGAACGACATGAACATGCTGCGTAGGTAGCTGTTTATCAGTAAATATCTCCACTGAGATTAAGAAAAGCAGTAGCTTAATAAATTAAGTACTTCCTGGTATGGTTACTGTACTGGTAACTCCCCAAAAGAATCTGGATTGTGGTGAGGGAACAGAGAAAAAAGCTCATTTAGGACCTGCACTTACGAAGGGGGTAGGCAGCTGTATATCAGGGAGTAAACCTTCTGAGAATAAAAACAGCTGGAGCTTGTTAAGGTAATTACACAGGGGAAAGGATAATGTACTGGGAACTCCTCAGAAGAATCTGATTTGTGGTGAGGGCAGAGAGATAAAAGCTCATTTAGGAACGACATGAACATGCT
>NW_025956623.1:0-37319 GCF_023159225.1 Perognathus longimembris pacificus
CTGCACTTACGAAAGGGGTAGGCAGTTGTATATCAGGGAGTAAACGTTCTGAGAATAAAAACAGCTGGAGCTTGTTAAGGTAATTACACAGGGGAAAGGATAATGTACTGGGAACTCCTCAGAAGAATCTGATTTGTGGTGAGGGGAGAGAGATAAAAGCTCATTTAGGAACGACATGAACATGCTGCGTAGGTAGCTGTTTATCAGTAAATATCTCCACTGAGATTAAGAAAAGCAGTAGCTTAATAAATTAAGTACTTCCTGGTATGGTTACTGTACTGGTAACTCCCCAAAAGAATCTGGATTGTGGTGAGGGAACAGAGAAAAAAGCTCATTTAGGACCTGCACTTACGAAGGGGGTAGGCAGCTGTATATCAGGGAGTAAACCTTCTGAGAATAAAAACAGCTGGAGCTTGTTAAGGTAATTACACAGGGGAAAGGATAATGTACTGGGAACTCCTCAGAAGAATCTGATTTGTGGTGAGGGGAGAGAGATAAAAGCTCATTTAGGAACGACATGAACATGCTGCGTAGGTAGCTGTTTATCAGTAAATATCTCCACTGAGATTAAGAAAAGCAGTAGCTTAATAAATTAAGTACTTCCTGGTATGGTTACTGTACTGGTAACTCCCCAAAAGAATCTGGATTGTGGTGAGGGAACAGAGAAAAAAGCTCATTTAGGACCTGCACTTACGAAGGGGGTAGGCAGCTGTATATCAGGGAGTAAACCTTCTGAGAATAAAAACAGCTGGAGCTTGTTAAGGTAATTACACAGGGGAAAGGATAATGTACTGGGAACTCCTCAGAAGAATCTGATTTGTGGTGAGGGGAGAGAGATAAAAGCTCATTTAGGAACGACATGAACATGCTGCGTAGGTAGCTGTTTATCAGTAAATATCTCCACTGAGATTAAGAAAAGCAGTAGCTTAATAAATTAAGTACTTCCTGGTATGGTTACTGTACTGGTAACTCCCCAAAAGAATCTGGATTGTGGTGAGGGAACAGAGAAAAAAGCTCATTTAGGACCTGCACTTACGAAGGGGGTAGGCAGCTGTATATCAGGGAGTAAACCTTCTGAGAATAAAAACAGCTGGAGCTTGTTAAGGTAATTACACAGGGGAAAGGATAATGTACTGGGAACTCCTCAGAAGAATCTGATTTGTGGTGAGGGGAGAGAGATAAAAGCTCATTTAGGAACGACATGAACATGCTGCGTAGGTAGCTGTTTATCAGTAAATATCTCCACTGAGATTAAGAAAAGCAGTAGCTTAATAAATTAAGTACTTCCTTTTATGGTTACTGTACTGGTAACTCCCCAAAGAATCTGGATTGTGGTGATGGAACAGAGAAAAAAGCTCATTCAGGACCTGCACTTACGAAGGGGGTAGGCAGCTGTATATCAGGGAGTAAACCTTCTGAGAATAAAAACAGCTGGAGTTGTTAAGGTAATTACACAGGGGAAAGGATAATGTACTGGGAACTCCTCAGAAGAATCTGATTTGTGGTGAGGGGAGAGAGATAAAAGCTCATTTAGGAACGACATGAACATGCTGCGTAGGTAGCTGTTTATCAGTAAATATCTCCACTGAGATTAAGAAAAGCAGTAGCTTACTAAATTAAGTTCTTCCTGGTATGGTTACTGTACTGGTAACTCCCCTAAAGAATCTAGATTGTGGTGAGGGAACAGAGAAAGAAGCTCATTTAGGACCTGCACTTACGAAGGGGGTAGGCAGCTGTATATCAGGGAGTAAACCTTCTGAGAATAAAAACAGCTGGAGTTGTTAAGGTAATTACACAGGGGAAAGGATAATGTACTGGGAACTCCTAAGAAGAATCTGATTTTTGGTGAGGGGAGAGAGATAATAGCTCATTTAGGAACGACATGAACATGCTGCGTAGGTAGCTGTTTATCAGTAAATATCTCCACTGAGATAAAGAAAAGCAGTAGCTTAATAAAGTAAGTACTTCCTGGTATGGTTACTGTACTGGTAACTCCCCAAAAGAATCTGGATTGTGGTGAGGGAACAGAGAAAAAAGCTCATTCAGGACCTGCACTTACGAAGGGGGTAGGCAGCTGTATATCAGGGAGTAAACCTTCTGAGAATAAAAACAGCTGGAGCTTGTTAAGCTAATTACACAGGGGAAAGGATAATGTACTGGGAACTCCTCAGAAGAATCTGATTTGTGGTGAGGGGAGAGAGATAAAAGCTCATTTAGGAACGACATGAACATACTGCGTAGGTAGCTGTTTATCAGTAAATATCTCCACTGAGATTAAGAAAAGCAGTAGCTTAATAAATTAAGTACTTCCTGGTATGGTTACTGTACTGGTAACTCCCCAAAAGAATCTGGATTGTGGTGAGGGAACAGAGAAAAAAGCTCATTCAGGACCTGCACTTACGAAGGGGGTAGGCAGCTGTATATCAGGGAGTAAACCTTCTGAGAATAAAAACAGCTGGAGCTTGTTAAGGTAATTACACAGGGTAAAGGATAATGTACTGGGAACTCCTCAGAAGAATCTGATTTGTGGTGAGGGGAGAGAGATAAAAGCTCATTTAGGAACGACATGAACATGCTGCGTAGGTAGCTGTTTATCAGTAAATATCTCCACTGAGATTAAGAAAAGCAGTAGCTTAATAAATTAAGTACTTCCTGGTATGGTTACTGTACTGTTAACTCCCCAAAAGAATCTGGATTGTGGTGAGGGAACAGAGAAAAAGCTCATTTAGGACCTGCACTAACGAAGGGGGTAGGCAGCTGTATATCAGGGAGTAAACCTTCTGAGAATAAAAACAGCTGGAGCTTGTTAAGGTAATTACACAGGGGAAAGGATAATGTACTGGGAACTCCTCAGAAGAATCTGATTTGTGGTGAGGGGAGAGAGATAAAAGCTCATTTAGGAACGACATGAACATGCTGCGTAGGTAGCTGTTTATCAGTAAATATCTCCACTGAGATTAAGAAAAGCAGTAGCTTAATAAATTAAGTACTTCGTGGTATGGTTACTGTACTGGTAACTCCCCAAAAGAATCTGGATTGTGGTGAGGGAACAGAGAAAAAAGCTCATTCAGGACCTGCACTTACGAAGGGGGTAGGCAGCTGTATATCAGGGTGTAAACCTTCTGAGAATAAAAACAGCTGGAGCTTGTTAAGGTAATTACACAGGGGAAAGGATAATGTACTGGGAACTCCTCAGAAGAATCTGATTTGTGGTGAGGGGAGAGAGATAAAAGCTCATTTAGGAACGACATGAATATGCTGCGTAGGTAGCTGTTTATCAGTAAATATCTCCACTGAGATTAAGAAAAGCAGTAGCTTAATAAATTAAGTACTTCCTGGTATGGTTACTGTACTGGTAACTCCCCAAAAGAATCTGGATTGTGGTGAGGGAACAGAGAAAAAAGCTCACTTAAGACCTGCACTTACGAAGGGGGTAGGCAGCTGTATATCAGGGAGTAAACCTTCTGAGAATAAAAACAGCTGGAGCTTGTTAAGGTAATTACACAGGGGAAAGGATAATGTACTGGGAACTCCTCAGAAGAATCTGATTTGTGGTGAGGGGAGAGAGATAAAAGCTCATTTAGGAACGACATGAACATGCTGCGTAGGTAGCTGTTTATCAGTAAATATCTCCACTGAGATTAAGAAAAGCAGTAGCTTAATAAATTAAGTACTTCCTGGTATGGTTACTGTACTGGTAACTCCCCAAAAGAATCTGGATTGTGGTGAGGGAACAGAGAAAAAATCTCATTTAGGACCTGCACTTACGAAGGGGGTAGGCAGCTGCATATCAGGGAGTAAACCTTCTGAGAATAAAAACAGCTGGAGCTTGTTAAGGTAATTACACAGGGGAAAGGATAATGTACTTGGAACTCCTCAGAAGAATCTGATTTGTGGTGAGGGGAGAGAGATAAAAGCTCATTTAGGAACGACATGAACATGCTGCGTAGGTAGCTGTTTATCAGTAAATATCTCCACTGAGATTAAGAAAAGCAGTAGCTTAATAAATTAAGTACTTCCTGGTATGGTTACTGTACTGGTAACTGCCCAAAAGAATCTGGATTGTGGTGAGGGAACAGAGAAAAAAATCTCATTTAGGACCTGCACTTACGAAGGGGGTAGGCAGCTGTATATCAGGGAGTAAAACTTCTGAGAATAAAAACAGCTGGAGCTTGTTAAGGTAATTACACAGGGGAAAGGATAATATACTGGGAACTCCTCAGAAGAATCTGATTTGTGGTGAGGGGAGAGAGATAAAAGCTCATTTAGGAACGACATGAACATGCTGCGTAGGTAGCGGTTTATCAGTAAATATCTCCACTGAGATTAAGAAAAGCAGTAGCTTAATAAATTAAGTACTTCCTGGTATGGTTACTGTACTGGTAACTCCCCAAAAGAATCTGGATTGTGGTGAGGGAACCGAGAAAAAATCTCATTTAGGACCTGCACTTACGAAGGGGGTAGGCAGCTGTATATCAGGGAGTAAACCTTCTGAGAATAAAAACAGCTGGAGCTTGTTAAGGTAATTACACAGGGGAAAGGATAATGTACTGGGAACTCCTCAGAAGAATCTGATTTGTGGTGAGGGGAGAGAGATAAAAGCTCATTTAGGAACGACATGAACATGCTGCGTAGGTAGCTGTTTATCAGTAAATATCTCCACTGAGATTAAGAAAAGCAGTAGCTTAATAAATTAAGTACTTCCTGGTATGGTTACTGTACTGGTAACTCCCCAAAAGAATCTGGATTGTGGTGAGGGAACAGAGAAAAAAGCTCATTTAGGACCTGCACTTACGAAGGGGATGGGCAGCTGTATATCAGGGAGTAAACCTTCTGAGAATAAAAACAGCTGGAGCTTGTTAAGGTAATTACACGGGGGAAAGGATAATGTACCGGGAACTCCTCAGAAGAATCTGATTTGTGGTGAGGGGAGAGAGATAAAGGCTCATTTAGGAACGACATGAACATGCTGCGTAGGTAGCGGTTTATCAGTAAATATCTCCACTGAGATTAAGAAAAGCAGTTGCTTAATAAATTAAGTACTTCCTGGTATGGTTACTGTACTGGTAACTCCCCAAAAGAATCTGGATTGTGGTGAGGGAACAGAGAAAAAATCTCATTTAGGACCTGCACTTACGAAGGGGGTAGGCAGCTGTATATCAGGGAGTAAACCTTCTGAGAATAAAAACAGCTGGAGCTTGTTAAGGTAATTACACAGGGGAAAGGATAATGTACTGGGAACTCCTCAGAAGAATCTGATTTGTGGTGAGGGGAGAGAGATAAAAGCTCATTTAGGAACGACATGAACATGCTGCGTAGGTAGCGGTTTATCAGTAAATATCTCCACTGAGATTAAGAAAAGCAGTAGCTTAATAAATTAAGTACTTCCTGGTATGGTTACTGTACTGGTAACTCCCCAAAAGAATCTGGATTGTGGTGAGGGAACAGAGAAAAAATCTCATTTAGGACCTGCACTTACGAAGCGGGTAGGCAGCTGTATATCAGGGAGTAAACCTTCTGAGAATAAAAACAGCTGGAGCTTGTTAAGGTAATTACACAGGGGAAAGGATAATGTACTGGGAACTCCTCAGAAGAATCTGATTTGTGGTGAGGGGAGAGAGATAAAAGCTCATTTAGGAACGACATGAACATGCTGCGTAGGTAGCTGTTTATCAGTAAATATCTCCACTGAGATTAAGAAAAGCAGTAGCTTAATAAATTAAGTACTTCCTGGTATGGTTACTGTACTGGTAACTGCCCAAAAGAATCTGGATTGTGGTGAGGGAACAGAGAAAAAAGCTCATTTAGGATCTGCACTTACGAAGGGGGTAGGCAGCTGTATATCAGGGAGTAAACCTTCTGAGAATAAAAAGAGCTGGAGCTTGTTAAGGTAATTACACAGGGGAAAGGATAATGTACTGGGAACTCCTCAGAAGAATCTGATTTGTGGTGAGGGGAGAGAGATAAAAGCTCATTTAGGAACGACATGAACATGCTGCGTAGGTAGCTGTTTATCAGTAAATATCTCCACTGAGATTAAGAAAAGCAGTAGCTTAATAAATTAAGTACTTCCTGGTATGGTTACTGTACTGGTAACTCCCCAAAAGAATCTGGATTGTGGTGAGGGAACAGAGAAAAAAGCTCATTTAGGACCTGCACTTACGAAGGGGGTAGGCAGCTGTATATCAGGGAGTAAACCTTCTGACAATAAAAACAGCTGGAGCTTGTTAAGGTAATTACACAGGGGAAAGGATAATGTACTGGGAACTCCTCAGAAGAATCTGATTTGTGGTGAGGGGAGAGAGATAAAAGCTCATTTAGGAACGACATGAACATGCTGCGTAGGTAGCTGTTTATCAGTAAATATCTCCACTGCGATTAAGAAAAGCAGTAGCTTAATAAATTAAGTACTTCCTGGTATGGTTACTGTACTGGTAACTCCCCAAAAGAATCTGGATTGTGGTGAGGGAACAGAGAAAAAAGCTCATTTAGGACCTGCACTTACGAAGGGGGTAGGCAGCTGTATATCAGGGAGTAAACCTTCTGAGAATAAAAACAGCTGGAGCTTGTTAAGGTAATTACACAGGGAAAAGGATAATGTACTGGGAACTCCTCAGAAGAATCTGATTTGTGGTGAGGGGAGAGAGATAAAAGCTCATTTAGGAACGACATGAACATGCTGCGTAGGTAGCTGTTTATCAGTAAATATCTCCACTGAGATTAAGAAAAGCAGAAGCTTAATAAATTAAGTACTTCCTGGTATGGTTACTGTACTGGCAACTCCCCAAAAGAATCTGGATTGTGGTGAGGGAACAGAGAAAAAAGCTCATTCAGGACCTGCACTTACGAAGGGGGTAGGCGGCTGTATATCAGGGAGTAAACCTTCTGAGAATAAAAACAGCTGGAGCTTGTTAAGGTAATTACACAGGGGAAAGGATAATGTACTGGGAACTCCTCAGAAGAATCTGATTTGTGGTGAGGGGAGAGAGATAAAAGCTCATTTAGGAACGACATGAACATGCTGCGTAGGTAGCTGTTTATCAGTAAATATCTCCAATGAGATTAAGAAAAGCAGTAGCTTAATAAATTAAGTACTTCCTGGTATGGTTACTGAACTGGTAACTCCCCAAAAGTATCTGGATTGTGGTGAGGGAACAGAGAAAAAAGCTCATTTAGGACCTGCACTTACGAAGGGGGTAGGCAGCTGTATATCAGGGAGTAAACCTTCTGAGAATAAAAACAGCTGGAGCTTGTTAAAGTAATTAAACAGGGGAAAGGATAATGTAGTGGGAACTCCTCAGAAGAGTCTGATTTGTGGTGAGGGGAGAGAGATAAAAGCTCATTTAGGAACGACATGAACATGCTGCGTAGGTAGCTGTTTATCAGTAAATATCTCCACTGAGATTAAGAAAAGCAGTAACTTAATAAATTAAGTACTTCCTGGTATGGTTACTGTACTGGTAACTCCCCAAAAGAATCTGGATTGTGGTGAGGGAACAGAGAAAAAAGCTCATTTAGGACCTGCACTTACGAAGGGGGTAGGCAGCTGTATATCAGGGAGTAAACCTTCTGAGAATAAAAACAGCTGGAGCTTGTTAAGGTAATTACACAGGGGAAAGGATAATGTACTGGGAACTCCTCAGAAGAATCTGATTTGTGGTGAGGGGAGAGAGATAAAAGCTCATTTAGGAACGACATGAACATGCTGCGTAGGTAGCTGTTTATCAGTAAATATCTCCTCTTAGATTAAGAAAAGCAGTAGCTTAATAAATTAAGTACTTCCTGGTATGGTTACTGTACTGGTAACTCCCCAAAAGAATCTGGATTTTGGTGAGGGAACAGAGAAAAAAGCTCATTTAGGACCTGCACTTACGAAAGGGGTAGGCAGTTGTATATCAGGGAGTAAACGTTCTGAGAATAAAAACAGCTGGAGCTTGTTAAGGTAATTACACAGGGGAAAGGATAATGTACTGGGAACTCCTCAGAAGAATCTGATTTGTGGTGAGGGGAGAGAGATAAAAGCTCATTTAGGAACGACATGAACATGCTGCGTAGGTAGCTGTTTATCAGTAAATATCTCCACTGAGATTAAGAAAAGCAGTAGCTTAATAAATTAAGTACTTCCTGGTATGGTTACTGTACTGGTAACTCCCCAAAAGAATCTGGATTGTGGTGAGGGAACAGAGAAAAAAGCTCATTTAGGACCTGCACTTACGAAGGGGGTAGGCAGCTGTATATCAGGGAGTAAACCTTCTGAGAATAAAAACAGCTGGAGCTTGTTAAGGTAATTACACAGGGGAAAGGATAATGTACTGGGAACTCCTCAGAAGAATCTGATTTGTGGTGAGGGGAGAGAGATAAAAGCTCATTTAGGAACGACATGAACATGCTGCGTAGGTAGCTGTTTATCAGTAAATATCTCCACTGAGATTAAGAAAAGCAGTAGCTTAATAAATTAAGTACTTCCTGGTATGGTTACTGTACTGGTAACTCCCCAAAAGAATCTGGATTGTGGTGAGGGAACAGAGAAAAAAGCTCATTTAGGACCTGCACTTACGAAGGGGGTAGGCAGCTGTATATCAGGGAGTAAACCTTCTGAGAATAAAAACAGCTGGAGCTTGTTAAGGTAATTACACAGGGGAAAGGATAATGTACTGGGAACTCCTCAGAAGAATCTGATTTGTGGTGAGGGGAGAGAGATAAAAGCTCATTTAGGAACGACATGAACATGCTGCGTAGGTAGCTGTTTATCAGTAAATATCTCCACTGAGATTAAGAAAAGCAGTAGCTTAATAAATTAAGTACTTCCTGGTATGGTTACTGTACTGGTAACTCCCCAAAAGAATCTGGATTGTGGTGAGGGAACAGAGAAAAAAGCTCATTTAGGACCTGCACTTACGAAGGGGGTAGGCAGCTGTATATCAGGGAGTAAACCTTCTGAGAATAAAAACAGCTGGAGCTTGTTAAGGTAATTACACAGGGGAAAGGATAATGTACTGGGAACTCCTCAGAAGAATCTGATTTGTGGTGAGGGGAGAGAGATAAAAGCTCATTTAGGAACGACATGAACATGCTGCGTAGGTAGCTGTTTATCAGTAAATATCTCCACTGAGATTAAGAAAAGCAGTAGCTTAATAAATTAAGTACTTCCTGGTATGGTTACTGTACTGGTAACTCCCCAAAAGAATCTGGATTGTGGTGAGGGAACAGAGAAAAAAGCTCATTTAGGACCTGCACTTACGAAGGGAGTAGGCAGCTGTATATCAGGGAGTAAACCTTCTGAGAATAAAAACAGCTGGAGCTTGTTAAGGTAATTACACAGGGGAAAGGATAATGTACTGGGAACTCCTCAGAAGAATCTGATTTGTGGTGAGGGGAGAGAGATAAAAGCTCATTTAGGAACGACATGAACATGCTGCGTAGGTAGCTGTTTATCAGTAAATATCTCCACTGAGATTAAGAAAAGCAGTAGCTTAATAAATTAAGTACTTCCTGGTATGGTTACTGTACTGGTAACTCCCCAAAAGAATCTGGATTGTGGTGAGGGAACAGAGAAAAAAGCTCATTTAGGACCTGCACTTACGAAGGGGGTAGGCAGCTGTATATCAGGGAGTAAACCTTCTGAGAATAAAAACAGCTGGAGCTTGTTAAGGTAATTACACAGGGGAAAGGATAATGTACTGGAAACTCCTCAGAAGAATCTGATTTGTGGTGAGGGGAGAGAGATAAAAGCTCATTTAGGAACGACATGAACATGCTGCGTAGGTAGCTGTTTATCAGTAAATATCTCCACTGAGATTAAGAAAAGCAGTAGCTTAATAAATTAAGTACTTCCTGGTATGGTTACTGTACTGGTAACTCCCCAAAAGAATCTGGATTGTGGTGAGGGAACAGAGAAAAAAGCTCATTTAGGACCTGAACTTACGAAGGGGGTAGGCAGCTGTATGTCAGGGAGTAAACCTTCTGAGAATAAAAACAGCTGGAGCTTCTTAAGGTAATTACACAGGGGAAAGGATAATGTACTGGGAACTCCTCAGAAGAATCTGATTTGTAGTGAGGGGAGAGAGATAATAGCTCATTAAGAACGACATGAACATGCTGCGTAGGTAGCTGTTTGTCAGTAAATATCTCCACTGAGATTAAGAAAAGTAGTAGCTTAATAAATTAAGTACTTCCTGGTATGGTTACTGTACTGGTAACTCCCCAAAAGAATCTGGATTGTGGTGAGGGAACAGAGAAAAAAGCTCATTTAGGACCTGCACTTACGAAGGGGGTAGGCAGCTGTATATCAGGGAGTAAACCTTCTGAGAATAAAAACAGCTGGAGCTTGTTAAGGTAATTACACAGGGGAAAGGATAATGTACTGGGAACTCCTCAGAAGAATCTGATTTGTGGTGAGGGGAGAGAGATAAAAGCTCATTTAGGAACGACATGTACATGCTGCGTAGGTAGCTGTTTATCAGTAAATATCTCCACTGAGATTAAGAAAAGCAGTAGCTTAATAAATTAAGTACTTCCTGGTATGGTTACTGTACTGGTAACTCCCCAAAAGAATCTGGGTTGTGGTGAGGGAACAGAGAAAAAAGCTCATTTAGGACCTGTATTTACAAAGGGGGTAGGCAGCTGTATATCAGGGAGTAAACCTTCTGAGAATAAAAACAGCTGGAGCTTGTTAAGGTAATTACACTGGGGAAAGGATAATGTACCGGGAACTCCTCAGAAGAATCTGATTTGTGGTGAGGGGAGAGAGTTAAAAGCTCATTTAGGAACGACATGAACATGCTGCGTAGGTAGCTGTTTATCAGTAAATATCTCCACTGAGATTAAGAAAAGCAGTAGCTTAATAAATTAAGTACTTCCTGGTATGGTTACTGTACTGGTAACTCCCCAAAAGAATCGGGGTTGTGGTGAGGGAACAAAGAAAAAAGCTCATTTAGGACCTGCACTTACGAAGGGGGTAGGCAGCTGTATATCAGGGAGTAAACCTTCTGAGAATAAAAACAGCTGGAGCTTGTTAATTAATTACACAGGGGAAAGGATAATGTACTGGGAACTCCTCAGAAGAATCTGATTTGTGGTGAGGGGAGAGAGATAAAAGCTCATTTAGGAACGACATGAACATGCAGCGTAGGTAGCTGTTTATCAGTAAATATCTCCACTGAGATTAAGAAAAGCAGTAGCTTAATAAATTAAGTACTTCCTGGTATGGTTACTGTACTGGTAACTCCCCAAAGGAATCTGGATTGTGGTGAGGGAACAGAGAAAAAAGCTCATTTAGGACCTGCACTTACGAAGGGGGTAGGCAGCTGTATATCAGGGAGTAAACCTTCTGAGAATAAAAACAGCTGGAGCTTGTTAAGGTAATTACACAGGGTAAAGGATAATGTACTGGGAACTCCTTAGAAGAATCTGATTTGTGGTGAGGGGAGAGAGATAAATGCTCATTTAGGAACGACATGAACATGCTGCGTCGGTAGCTGTTTATCAGTAAATATCTCCACTGAGATTAAGAAAAGCAGTAGCTTAATAAATTAAGTACTTCCTGGTATGGTTACTGTACTGGTAACTCCCGAAAAGAATCTGGATTGTGGTGAGGAAACAGAGAAAAAAGCTCATTTAGAACCTGCACTCACGAAGTGGGTAGGCAGCTGTATATCAGGGAGTAAACCTTCTGAGAATAAAAACAGCTGGAACTTGTTAAGGTAATTACACAGGGGAAAGGATAATCTACTGGGAACTCCTCAGAAGAATCTGATTTGTGGTGAGGGGAGAGAGATAAAAGCTCATTAAGAACGACATGAACATGCTGCGTAGGTAGCTGTTTATCAGTAAATATCTCCACTGAGATTAAGAAAAGCAGTAGCTTAATAAATTAAGTACTTCCTGGTATGGTTACTGTACTGGTAACTCCCCAAAACAATCTGGATTGTGGTGAGGGAACAGAGAAAAAAGCTCATTCAGGACCTGCACTTACGAAGGGGGTAGGCAGCTGTATATCAGGGATTAAACCTTCTGAGAATAAAAATAGCTGGAGCTTGTTAAGGTAATTACACAGGGGAAAGGATAATGTACTGGGAACTCCTCAGAAGAATCTGATTTGTGGTGAGGGGAGAGAGATAAAAGCTCATTTAGGAACGACTTAAACATGCTGCGTAGGTAGCTGTTTATCAGTAAATATCTCCACTGAGATTAAGAAAAGCAGTAGCTTAATAAATTAAGTACTTCCTGGTATGGTTACTGTACTGGTAACTCCCCAAAAGAATCTGTATTGTGGTGAGGGATCAGAGAAAAAAGCTCATTTAGGACCTGCACTTACGATGGGGGTAGGCAGCTGTATATCAGGGAGTAAACCTTCTGAGAATAAAAACAGCTGGAGCTTGTTAAGGTAATTACACAGGGGAAAGGATAATGTACTGGGAACTCCTCAGAAGAATCTGATTTGTCGTGAGGGGAGAGAGATAAAAGCTCATTTAGGAACGACATGAACATGCTGCGTAGGTAGCTGTTTATCAGTAAATATGTCCACTGAGATTAAGAAAAGCAGTAGCTTAATAAATTAAGTACTTCCTGGTATGGTTACTGTACTGGTAACTCCCCAAAAGAATCTGGATTGTGGTGAGGGAACAGAGAAAAAAGCTCATTTAGGACCTGCACTTACGAAGGGGGTAGGCAGCTGTATATCAGGGAGTAAACCTTCTGAGAATAAAAACAGCTGGAGCTTGTTAAGGTAATTACACAGGGGAAAGGATAATGTACTGGGAACTCGTCAGAAGAATCTGATTAGTGGTGAGGGGAGAGAGATAAAAGCTCATTTAGGAACGACATGAACATGCTGCGTACGTAGCTGTTTATCAGTAAATATCTCCACTGAGATTAAGAAAAGCAGTAGCTTAATAAATTAAGTACTTCCTGGTATGGTTACTGTACTGGTAACTCCCCAAAAGAATCTGGATTGTGGTGAGGGAACAGAGAAAAAAGCTCATTCAGGACCTGCACTTACGAAGGGGGTAGGCAGCTGTATATCAGGGAGTAAACCTTCTGAGAATAAAAACAGCTGGAGCTTGTTAACGTAATTGCACAGGGGACAGGATAATGTACTGGGAACTCCTCAGAAGAATCTGATTTGTGGTGAGGGGAGAGAGATAAAAGCTCATTTAAGAACGACATGAACATGCTGCGTAGGTAGCTGTTTATCAGTAAATATCTCCACTGAGATTAAGAAAAGCAGTAGCTTAATAAATTAAGTACTTCCTGGTATGGTTACTGTACTGGTAACTCCCCAAAAGAATCTGGATTGTGGTGAGGGAACAGAGAAAAAAGCTCATTTAGGACCTGCACTTACGAAGGGGGTAGGCAGCTGTATATCAGGGAGTAAACCTTCTGAGAATAAAAACAGCTGGAGCTTGCTAAGGTAATTACACAGGGGAAAGGATTATGTACTGGGAACTCCTCAGAAGAATCTGATTTGTGGTGAGGGGAGAGAGATAAAAGCTCATTTAGGAACGACATGAACATGCTGCGTAGGTAGCTGTTTATCAGTAAATATCTCCACTGAGATTAAGAAAAGCAGTAGCTTAATAAATTAAGTACTTCCTGGTATGGTTACTGTACTGGTAACTCCCCAAAAGAATCTGGATTGTGGTGAGGGAACAGAGAAAAAAGCTCATTCAGGACCTGCACTTACGAAGGGGGTAGGCAGCTGTATATCAGGGAGTAAACCTTCTGAGAATAAAAACAGCTGGAGCTTGTTAAGGTAATTACACAGGGGAAATGATAATGTACTGGGAACTCCTCAGAAGAATCTGATTTGTGGTGAGGGGAGAGAGATAAAAGCTCATTGAGGAACGACATGAACATGCTGCGTAGGTAGCTGTTTATCAGTAAATATCTCCACTGAGATTAAGAAAAGCAGTAGCTTAATAAATTAAGTACTTCTTGGTATGGTTACTGTACTGGTAACTCCCCAAAAGAATCTGGATTGTGGTGAGGGAACAGAGAAAAAGCTCATTTAGGACCTGCACTTTCGAAGGGGGTAGGCAGCTGTATATCAGGGAGTAAACCTTCTGAGAATAAAAACAGCTGGAGCTTGTTAAGGTAATTACACAGGGGAAAGGATAATGTACTGGGAACTCCTCAGAAGAATCTGATTTGTGATGAGGGGAGAGAGATAAAAGCTCATTTAGAAACGACAAGAACATGCTGCGTAGGTAGCTGTTTATCAGTAAATATCTCCACTGAGTTTAAGAAAAGCAGTAGCTTAATAAATTAAGTACTTCCTGGTATGGTTACTGTACTGGTAACTCCCCAAAAGAATCTGGATTGTGGTGAGGGAACAGAGAAAAAAGCTCATTCAGGACCTGCACTTACGAAGGGGGTAGGCAGCTGTATATCAGGGAGTAAACCTTCTGAGAATAAAAACAGCTGGAGCTTGTTAACGTAATTGCACAGGGGAAAGGATCATGTACTGGGAACTCCTCAGAAGAATCTGATTTGTGGTGAGGGGAGAGAGATAAAAGCTCATTTAGGAACGACATGAACATGCTGCGTAGGTAGCTGTTTATCAGTAAATATCTCCACTGAGATTAAGAAAAGCAATAGCTTAATAAATTAAGTACTTCCTGGTATGGTTACTGTACTGGTAAATCCCCAAAAAATCTGGATTGTGGTGAGGGAACAGAGAAAAAAGCTCATTCAGGACCTGCACTTACGAAGGGGGTAGGCAGCTGTATATCAGGGAGTAAACCTTCTGAGAGTAAAAACAGCTGGAGCTTGTTAACGTAATTGCACAGGGGAAAGGATAATGTACTGGGAACTCCTCAGAAGAATCTGATTTGTGGTGAGGGGAGAGAGATAAAAGCTCATTTAGGAACGACATGAACATGCTGCGTAGGTAGCTGTTTATCAGTAAATATCTCCACTGAGATTAAGAAAAGCAGTAGCTTAATAAATTAAGTACTTCCTGGTATGGTTACTGTACTGGTAACTCCCCAAAAGAATCTGGATTGTGGTGAGGGAACAGAGAAAAAAGCTCATTTAGGACCTGCAATTACGAAGGGGGTAGGCAGCTGTATATCAGGGAGTAAACCTTCTGAGAATAAAAACACCTGGAGCTTGTTAAGGTAATTACACAGGGGAAAGGATAATGTACTGGGAACTCCTCAGAAGAATCTGATTTGTGGTGAGGGCAGAGAGATAAAAGCTCATTTAGGAACGACATGAACATGCTGCGTAGGTAGCTGTTTATCAGTAAATATCTCCACTGAGATTAAGAAAAGCAGTAGCTTAATAAATTAAGTACTTCCTGGTATGGTTACTGTACTGGTAACTCCCCAAAAGAATCTGGATTGTGGTGAGGGAACAGAGAAAAAAGCTCATTTAGGACCTGCACTTACGAAGGGGGTAGGCAGCTGTATATCAGGGAGTAAACCTTCTGAGAATAAAAACAGCTGGAGCTTGTTAAGGTAATTACACAGGGGAAAGGATAATGTACTGGGAACTCCTCAGAAGAATCTGATTTGTGGTGAGGGGAGAGAGATAAAAGCTCATTTAGGAACGACATGAACATGCTGCGTAGGTAGCTGTTTATCAGTAAATATCTCCACTGAGATTAAGAAAAGCAGTAGCTTAATAAATTAAGTACTTCCTGGTATGGTTACTGTACTGGTAACTCCCCAAAAGAATCTGGATTGTGGTGAGGGAACAGAGAAAAAAGCTCATTTAGGACCTGCACTTACGAAGGGGGTAGGCAGCTGTATATCAGGGAGTAAACCTTCTGAGAATAAAAACAGCTGGAGCTTGTTAAGGTAATTACACAGGGGAAAGGATAATGTACTGGGAACTCCTCAGAAGAATCTGATTTGTGGTGAGGGGAGAGAGATAAAAGCTCAGTTAGGAACGACATGAACATGCTGCGTAGGTAGCTGTTTATCAGTAAATATCTCCACTGAGATTAAGAAAAGCAGTAGCTTAATAAATTAAGTACTTCCTGGTATGGTTACTGTACTGGTAACTCCCCAAAAGAATCTGGATTGTGGTGAGGGAACAGAGAAAAAAGCTCATTTAGGACCTGCACTTACGAAGGGGGTAGGCAGCTGTATATCAGGGAGTAAACCTTCTGAGAATAAAAACAGCTGGAGCTTGTTAAGGTAATTACACAGGGGAAAGGATAATGTACTGGGAACTCCTCAGAAGAATCTGATTTGTGGTGAGGGGAGAGAGATAAAAGCTCAGTTAGGAACGACATGAACATGCTGCGTAGGTAGCTGTTTATCAGTAAATATCTCCACTGAGATTAAGAAAAGCAGTAGCTTAATAAATTAAATACTTCCTGGTATGGTTACTGTACTGGTAACTCCCCAAAAGAATCTGGATTGTGGTGAGGGAACAGAGAAAAAAGCTCATTTAGGACCTGCACTTACGAAGGGGGTAGGCAGCTGTATATCAGGGAGTAAACCTTCTGAGAATAAAAACAGCTTTAGCTTGTTAACGTAATTACACAGGGGAAAGGATAATGTACTGGGAACTCCTCAGAAGAATCTGATTTGTGGTGAGGGGAGAGACATAAAAGCTCATTTAGGAATGACATGAACATGCTGCGTAGGTAGCTGTTTATCAGTAAATATCTCCACTGAGATTAAGAAAAGCAGTAGCTTAATAAATTAAGTACTTCCTGGTATGGTTACTGTACTGGTAACTCCCCAAAATAATCTGGATTGTGGTGAGGGAACAGAGAAAAATCTCATTTAGGACCTGCACTTACGAAGGGGATAGGCACCTGTATATCAGGGAGTAAACCTTCTGAGAATAAAAACAGCTGGAGCTTATTAAGGTAATTACACAGGGGAAATGATAATGTACTGGGAACTCCTCAGAAGAATCTGATTTGTGGTGAGGGGAGAGAGATAAAAGCTCATTTAGGAATGACATGAACATGCTGCGTAGGTAGCTGTTTATCAGTAAATATCTCCACTGAGATTAAGAAAAGCAGTAGCTTAATAAATTAAGTACTTCCTGGTATGGTTACTGTACTGGTAACTCCCCAAAATAATCTGGATTGTGGTGAGGGAACAGAGAAAAATCTCATTTAGGACCTGCACTTACGAAGGGGATAGGCACCTGTATATCAGGGAGTAAACCTTCTGCGAATAAAAACAGCTGGAGCTTATTAAGGTAATTACACAGGGGAAAGGATAATGTACTGGGAACTCCTCAGAAGAATCTGATTTGTGGTGAGGGAAGAGAGATAAAAGCTCATTTAGGAACGACATGAACATGCTGCGTAGGTAGCTGTTTATCAGTAAATATCTCCACTGAGATTAAGAAAAGCAGTAGCTTAATAAATTAAGTACTTCCTGGTATGGTTACTGTACTGGTAACTCCCCAAAAGAATCTGGATTGTGGTGAGGGAACAGAGAAAAAAGCTCATTTAGGACCTGCACTTACGAAGGGGGTAGGCAGCTGTATATCAGGGAGTAAACCTTCTGAGAATAAAAACAGCTGGAGCTTGTTAAGGTAATTACACAGGGGAAAGGATAATGTACTGGGAACTCCTCACAAGAATGTGATTTGTGGTGAGGGGAGAGAGATAAAAGCTCATTTAGGAACGACATGATCATGCTGCGTACGTAGCTGTTTATCAGTAAATATCTCCACTGAGATTAAGAAAAGCAGTAGCTTAATAAATTAAGTACTTCCTGGTATGGTTACTGTACTGGTAACTCCCCAAAAGAATCTGGATTGTGGTGAGGGAACAGAGAAAAAAGCTCATTTAGGACCTGCACTTACGAAGGGGGTAGGCAGCTGTATATCAGGGAGTAAACCTTCTGAGAATAAAAACAGCTGGAGCTTATTAAGGTAATTACACAGGGGAAAGGATAAAGTACTGGGAACTCCTCAGAAGAATCTGATTTGTGGTGAGGGGAGAGAGATAAAAGCTCATTTAGGAACGACATGAATATGCTGCGTAGGTAGCTGTTTATCAGTAAATATCTCCACTGAGATTAAGAAAAGCAGTAGCTTAATAAATTAAGTACTTCCTGGTATGGTTACTGTACTGGTAACTCCCCAAAAGAATCTGGATTGTGGTGAGGGAACAGAGAAAAAAGCTCATTTAGGACCTGCACTTACGAAGGGGGTAGGCAGCTGTATATCAGGGAGTAAACCTTCTGAGAATAAAAACAGCTGGAGCTTGTTAAGGTAATTACACAGGGGAAAGGATAATGTACTGGGAACTCCTCAGAAGAATCTGATTTGTGGTGAGGGGAGAGAGATAAAAGCTCATTTAGGAACGACATGAACATGCTGCGTAAGTAGCTGTTTATCAGTAAATATCTCCACTGAGATTAAGAAAAGCAGTAGCTTAATAAATTAAGTACTTCCTGGTATGGTTACTGTACTGGTAACTCCCCAAAAGAATCTGGATTGTGGTGAGGGAACAGAGAAAAAAGCTCATTTAGGACCTGCACTTACGAAGGGGGTAGGCAGCTGTATATCAGGGAGTAAACCTTCTGAGAATAAAAACAGCTGGAGCTTGTTAAGGTAATTACACAGGGGAAAGGATAATGTACTGGGAACTCCTCAGAAGAATCTGATTTGTGGTGAGGGGAGAGAGATAAAAGCTCATTTAGGAACGACATGAACATGCTGCGTAGGTAGCTGTTTATCAGTAAATATCTCCACTGAGATTAAGAAAAGCAGTAGCTTAATAAATTAAGTACTTCCTGGTATGGTTACTGTACTGGTAACTCCCCAGAAGAATCTGGATTGTGGTGAGGGGTCAGAGAAAAAAGCTCATTTAGGACCTGTACTTACGAAGGGGGTAGGCAGCTGTATATCAGGGAGTAAACCTTCTGAGAATAAAAACAGCTGGAGCTTGTTAAGGTAATTACACAGGGGAAAGGATAATGTACTGGGAACTCCTCAGAAGAGTCTGATTTGTGGTGAGGGGAGAGAGATAAAAGCTCATTTAGGAACGACATGAACATGCTGCGTAGGTAGCTGTTTATCAGTAAATATCTCCACTGAGATTAAGAAAAGCAGTAGCTTAATAAATTAAGTACTTCCTGGTATGGTTACTGTACTGGTAATTCCCCAGAAGAATCTGGATTGTGGTGAGGGAACAGAGAAAAAAGCTCATTTAGGACCTGCACTTACAAAGGGGGTAGTAGGCAGCTGTATATCAGGGAGTAAACCTTCTGAGAATAAAAACAGCTGGAGCTTGTTAAGGTAATTACACAGGGGAAAGGATAATGTACTGGGAACTCCTCAGAAGAATCTGATTTGCGGTGAGGGGAGAGCGATAAAAGCTCATTTAGGAACGACATGAACATGATGCGTAGGTAGCTGTTTATCAGTAAATATCTCCACTGAGATTAAGAAAAGCAGTAGCTTAATAAATTAAGTACTTCCTGGTATGGTTACTGTACTGGTAACTCCCCAAAAGAATCTGGATTGTGGTGAGGGAACAGAGAAAAAAGCACATTTAGGACCTGCACTTACGAAGGGGGTAGGCAGCTGTATATCAGGGAGTAAACCTTCTGAGAATAAAAACAGCTGGAGCTTGTTAAGGTAATTACACAGGGGAAAGGATAATGTACTGGGAACTCCTCAGAAGAATCTGATTTGTGGTGAGGGGAGAGAGATAATAGCTCATTTAGGAACGACATGAACATGCTGCGTAGGTAGCTGTTTATCAGTAAATATCTGCACTGAGATTAAGAAAAGCAGTAGCTTAATAAATTAAGTACTTCCTGGTATGGTTACTGTACTGGTAACTCCCCAAAAGAAGCTTGATTGTGGTGAGGGAACAGAGAAAAAAGCTCATTTAGGACCTGCACTTCCGAAGGGGGTAGGCAGCTGTATATCAGGGAGTAAACCTTCTGAGAATAAAAACAGCTGGAGCTTGTTAAGGTAATTACACAGGGGAAAGGATAATGTACTGGGAACTCCTCAAAGAATCTGATTTGTTGTGAGGGGAGAGAGATAAAAGCTCATTTAGGAACGACATGAACATGCTGCGTAGGTAGCTGTTTATCAGTAAATATCTCCACTGAGATTAAGAAAAGCAGTAGCTTAATAAATTAAGTACTTCCTGGTATGGTTACTGTACTGGTAACTCCCCAAAAGAATCTGGATTGTGGTGAGGGAACAGAGAAAAAAGCTCATTTAGGACCTGCACTTACGAAGGGGGTAGGCAGCTGTATATCAAGGAGTAAACCTTCTGAGAATAAAAACAGCTGGAGCTTGTT
This sequence comes from Perognathus longimembris pacificus, assembly GCF_023159225.1. NCBI lineage: Eukaryota > Metazoa > Chordata > Mammalia > Rodentia > Heteromyidae > Perognathus > Perognathus longimembris. The sequence goes on from NW_025956623.1 coordinate 20,247, forward strand.
AAGGTAATTACACAGGGGAAAGGATAATGTACTGGGAACTCCTCAGAAGAATCTGATTTGTGGTGAGGGGAGAGAGATAAAAGCTCATTTAGGAACGACATGAACATGCTGCGTAGGTAGCTGTTTATCAGTAAATATCTCCACTGAGATTAAGAAAAGCAGTAGCTTAATAAATTAAGTACTTCCTGGTATGGTTACTGTACTGGTAACTCCCCAGAAGAATCTGGATTGTGGTGAGGGGACAGAGAAAAAAGCTCATTTAGGACCTGTACTTACGAAGGGGGTAGGCAGCTGTATATCAGGGAGTAAACCTTCTGAGAATAAAAACAGCTGGAGCTTGTTAAGGTAATTACACAGGGGAAAGGATAATGTACTGGGAACTCCTCAGAAGAATCTGATTTGTGGTGAGGGGAGAGAGATAAAAGCTCATTTAGGAACGACATGAACATGCTGCGTAGGTAGCTGTTTATCAGTAAATATCTCCACTGAGATTAAGAAAAGCAGTAGCTTAATAAATTAAGTACTTCCTGGTATGGTTACTGTACTGGTAATTCCCCAGAAGAATCTGGATTGTGGTGAGGGAACAGAGAAAAAAGCTCATTTAGGACCTGCACTTACAAAGGGGGTAGTAGGCAGCTGTATATCAGGGAGTAAACCTTCTGAGAATAAAAACAGCTGGAGCTTGTTAAGGTAATTACACAGGGGAAAGGATAATGTACTGGGAACTCCTCAGAAGAATCTGATTTGTGGTGAGGGGAGAGAGATAAAAGCTCATTTAGGAACGACATGAACATGATGCGTAGGTAGCTGTTTATCAGTAAATATCTCCACTGAGATTAAGAAAAGCAGTAGCTTAATAAATTAAGTACTTCCTGGTATGGTTACTGTACTGGTAACTCCCCAAAATAATCTGGATTGTGGTGAGGGAACAGAGAAAAAAGCACATTTAGGACCTGCACTTACGAAGGGGGTAGGCAGCTGTATATCAGGGAGTAAACCTTCTGAGAATAAAAACAGCTGGAGCTTGTTAAGGTAATTACACAGGGGAAAGGATAATGTACTGGGAACTCCTCAGAAGAATCTGATTTGTGGTGAGGGGAGAGAGATAATAGCTCATTTAGGAACGACATGAACATGCTGCGTAGGTAGCTGTTTATCAGTAAATATCTGCACTGAGATTAAGAAAAGCAGTAGCTTAATAAATTAAGTAGTTCCTGGTATGGTTACTGTACTGGTAACTCCCCAAAAGAAGCTTGATTGTGGTGAGGGAACAGAGAAAAAAGCTCATTTAGGACCTGCACTTCCGAAGGGGGTAGGCAGCTGTATATCAGGGAGTAAACCTTCTGAGAATAAAAACAGCTGGAGCTTGTTAAGGTAATTACACAGGGGAAAGGATAATGTACTGGGAACTCCTCAGAAGAATCTGATTTGTGGTGAGGGGAGAGAGATAAAAGCTCATTTAGGAACGACATGAACATGCTGCGTAGGTAGCTGTTTATCAGTAAATATCTCCACTGAGATTAAGAAAAGCAGTAGCTTAATAAATTAAGTACTTCCTGGTATGGTTACTGTACTGGTAACTCCCCAGAAGAATCTGGATTGTGGTGAGGGAACAGAGAAAAAAGCTCATTTAGGACCTGCACTTACGAAGGGGGTAGGCAGCTGTATATCAGGGAGTAAACCTTCTGAGAATAAAAACAGCTGGAGCTTGTTAAGGTAATTACACAGGGGAAAGGATAATGTACTGGGAACTCCTCAGAAGAATCTGATTTGTGGTGAGGGGAGAGAGATAAAAGCTCATTTAGGAACGACATGAACATGCTGCGTAGGTAGCTGTTTATCAGTAAATATCTCCACTGAGATTAAGAAAAGCAGTAGCTTAATAAATTAAGTACTTCCTGGTATGGTTACTGTACTGGTAACTCCCCAAAAGAATCTGGATTGTGGTGAGGGAACAGAGAAAAAAGCTCATTTAGGACCTGCACTTAGGAAGAGGGTAGGCAGCTGTATATCAGGGAGTAAACCTTCTGAGAATAAAAACAGCTGGAGCTTGTTAAGGTAATTGCACAGGGGAAAGGATAATGTACTGGGAACTCCTCAGAAGAATCTGATTTGTGGTGAGGGGAGAGAGATGAAAGCTCATTTAGGAACGACATGAACATGCTGCGTAGGTAGCTGTTTATCAGTAAATATCTCCACTGAGATTAAGAAAAGCAGTAGCTTAATAAATTAAGTACTTCCTTGTATGGTTACTGTACTGGTAACTCCCCAGAAGAATCTGGACTGTGGTGAGGGAACAGAGAAAAAAGCTCATTTAAGACCTGCACTTACGAAGGGGGTAGGCAGCTGTATATCAGGGAGTAAACCTTCTGAGAATAAAAACAGCTGGAGCTTGTTAAGGTAATTACACAGGGGAAAGGATAATGTACTGGGAACTCCTCAGAAGAATCTGATTTGTGGTGAGGGGAGAGAGATAAAAGCTCATTTAGGAACGACATGAACATGCTGCGTAGGTAGCTGTTTATCAGTAAATATCTCCACTGAGATTAAGAAAAGCAGTAGCTTAATAAATTAAGTACTTCCTGGTATGGTTACTGTACTGGTAACTCCCCAGAAGAATCTGGATTGTGGTGAGGGAACAGAGAAAAAAGCTCATTTAGGACCTGCACTTACGAAGGGGGTAGGCAGCTGTATATCAGGGAGTAAACCTTCTGAGAATAAAAACAGCTGGAGCTTGTTAAGGTAATTACACAGGTGAAAGGATAATGTACTGGGAACTCCTCAGAAGAATCTGATTTGTGGTGAGGGGAGAGAGATAAAAGCTCATTTAGGAACGACATGAACATGCTGCGTAAGTTGCTGTTTATCAGTAAATATCTCCACTGAGATTAAGAAAAGCAGTAGCTTAATAAATTAAGTACTTCCTGGTATGGTTACTGTACTGGTAACTCCCCAAAAGAATCTGGATTGTGGTGAGGGAACAGAGAAAAAAGCTCATTTAGGACCTGCACTTACGAAGGGGGTAGGCAGCTGTATATCAGGGAGTAAACCTTCTGAGAATAAAAACAGCTGGAGCTTGTTAAGGTAATTACACAGGGGAAAGGATAATGTACTGGGAACTCCTCAGAAGAATCTGATTTGTGGTGAGGGGAGAGAGATAAAAGCTCATTTAGGAACGACATAAACATGCGGCGTAGGTAGCTGTTTATCAGTAAATATCTCCACTGAGATTAAGAAAAGCAGTAGCTTAATAAATTAAGTACTTCCTGGTATGGTTACTGTACTGGTAACTCCCCAAAAGAATCTGGATTGTGGTGAGGGAACAGAGAAAAAAGCTCATTTAGGACCTGCACTTAGGAAGGGGGTAGGCAGCTGTATATCAGGGAGTAAACCTTCTGAGAATAAAAACAGCTGGAGCTTGTTAAGGTAATTACACAGGGGAAAGGATAATGTACTGGGAACTCCTCAGAAGAATCTGATTTGTGGTGAGGGGAGAGAGATAAAAGCTCATTTAGGAACGACATGAACATGCTGCGTAGGTAGCTGTTTATCAGTAAATATCTCCACTGAGATTAAGAAAAGCAGTAGCTTAATAAATTAAGTACTTCCTGGTATGGTTACTGTACTGGTAACTCCCCAAAAGAATCTGGATTGTGGTGAGGGAACAGAGAAAAAAGCTCATTTAGGACCTGCACTTAGGAATGGGGTAGGCAGCTGTATATCAGGGAGTAAACCTTCTGAGAATAAAAACAGCTGGAGCTTGTTAAGGTAATTGCACAGGGGAAAGGATAATGTACTGGGAACTCCTCAGAAGAATCTGATTTGTGGTGAGGGGAGAGAGATGAAAGCTCATTTAGGAACGACATAAACATGCTGCGTAGGTAGCTGTTTATCAGTAAATATCTCCACTGAGATTAAGAAAAGCAGTAGCTTAATAAATTAAGTACTTCCTAGTATGGTTACTGTACTGGTAACTCCCCAGAAGAATCTGGACTGTGGTGAGGGAACAGAGAAAAAAGCTCATTTAAGACTTGCACTTACGAAGGGGGTAGGCAGCTGTATATCAGGGAGTAAACCTTCTGAGAATAAAAACAGCTGGAGCTTGTTAAGGTAATTACACAGGGGAAAGGATAATGTACTGGGAACTCCTCAGAAGAATCTGATTTGTGGTGAGGGGAGAGAGATGAAAGCTCATTTAGGAACGACATGAACATGCTGCGTAGGTAGCTGTTTATCAGTAAATATCTCCACTGAGATTAAGAAAAGCAGTAGCTTAATAAATTAAGTACTTCCTGGTATGGTTACTGTACTGGTAACTCCCCAGAAGAATCTGGATTGTGGTGAGGGAACAGAGAAAAAAGCTCATTTAGGACCTGCACTTACGAAGTGGGTAGGCAGCTGTATATCAGGGAGTAAACCTTCTGAGAATAAAAACAGCTGGAGCTTGTTAAGGTAATTACACAGGGGAAAGGATAATGTACTGGGAACTCCTCAGAAGAATCTGATTTGTGGTGAGGGGAGAGAGATAAAAGCTCATTTAGGAACGACATGAACATGCTGCGTAGGTAGCTGTTTATCAGTAAATATCTCCACTGAGATTAAGAAAAGCAGTAGCTTAATAAATTAAGTACTTCCTGTTATGGTTACTGTACTGGTAACTCCCCAAAAGAATCTACATTGTGGTGAGGGAAGAGAGAAAAAAGCTCATTCAGGAACTGCACTTACGAAGGGGGTAGGCAGCTGTATATCAGGGAGTAAACATTCTGAGAATAAAAACAGCTGGAGCTTGTTAAGGTAATTACACAGGGGAAAGGATAATGTACTGGGAACTCCTCAGAAGAATCTGATTTGTGGTGAGGGGAGAGAGATAAAAGCTCATTTAGGAACGACATGAACATGCTGCGTAAGTAGCTGTTTATCAGTAAATATCTCCACTGAGATTAAGAAAAGCAGTAGCTTAATAAATTAAGTACTTCCTGGTATGGTTACTGTACTGGTAACTCCCCAAAAGAATCTGGATTGTGGTGACGGAACAGAGAAAAAAGCTCATTTAGGACCTGCACTTACGAAGGGGGTAGGCAGCTGTATATCAGGGAGTAAACCTTCTGAGAATAAAAACAGCTGGAGCTTGTTAAGGTAATTACACAGGGGAAAGGATAATGTACTGGGAACTCCTCAGAAGAATCTGATTTGTGGTGAGGGGAGAGAGATAAAAGCTCATTTAGGAACGACATGAACATGCTGCGTAGGTAGCTGTTTATCAGTAAATATCTCCACTGAGATTAAGAAAAGCAGTAGCTTAATAAATTAAGTACTTCCTGGTATGGTTACTGTACTGGTAACTCCCCAAAAGAATCAGGATTGTGGTGAGGGAACAGAGAAAAAAGCTCATTTAGGACCTGCACTTACGAAGGGGGTAGGCAGCTGTATATCAGGGAGTAAACCTTCTGAGAATAAAAACAGCTGGAGCTTGTTAAGGTAATTACACAGGGGAAAGGATAATGTACTGGGAACTCCTCAGAAGAATCTGATTTGTGGTGAGGGGAGAGAGATAAAAGCTCAGTTAGGAACGACATGAACATGCTGCGTAGGTAGCTGTTTATCAGTAAATATCTCCACTGAGATTAAGAAAAGCAGTAGCTTAATAAATTAAGTACTTCCTGTTATGGTTACTGTACTGGTAACTCCCCAAAAGAATCTGCATTGTGGTGAGGGAAGAGAGAAAAAAGCTCATTCAGGACCTGCACTTACGAAGGGGGTAGGCAGCTGTATATCAGGGAGTAAACATTCTGAGAATAAAAACAGCTGGAGCTTGTTAAGGTAATTACACAGGGGAAAGGATAATGTACTGGGAACTCCTCAGAAGAATCTGATTTGTGGTGAGGGGAGAGAGATAAAAGCTCATTTAGGAACGACATGAACATGCTGCGTAAGTAGCTGTTTATCAGTAAATATCTCCACTGAGATTAAGAAAAGCAGTAGCTTAATAAATTAAGTACTTCCTGGTATGGTTACTGTACTGGTAACTCCCCAAAAGAATCTGGATTGTGGTGACGGAACAGAGAAAGAAGCTCATTTACGACCTGCACTTACGAAGGGGGTGGCAGCTGTATATCAGGGAGTAAACCTTCTGAGAATAAAAACAGCTGGAGCTTGTTAAGGTAATTACACAGGGGAAAGGATAATGTACTGGGAACTCCTCAGAAGAATCTGATTTGTGGTGAGGGGAGAGAGATAAAAGCTCATTTAGGAACGACATGAACATGCTGCGTAGGTAGCTGTTTATCAGTAAATATCTCCACTGAGATTAAGAAAAGCAGTAGCTTAATAAATTAAGTACTTCCTGGTATGGTTACTGTACTGGTAACTCCCCAAAAGAATCTAGATTGTGGTGAGGGAACAGAGAAAAAAGCTCATTTAGGACCTGCACTTACGAAGGGGGTAGGCAGCTGTATATCAGGGAGTAAACCTTCTGAGAATAAAAACAGCTGGAGCTTGTTAAGGTAATTACACAGGGGAAAGGATAATGTACTGGGAACTCCTCAGAAGAATCTGATTTGTGGTGAGGGGAGAGAGATAAAAGCTCATTTAGGAACGACATGAACATGCTGCGTAGGTAGCTGTTTATCAGTAAATATCTCCACTGAGATTAAGAAAAGCAGTAGCTTAATAAATTAAGTACTTCCTGGTATGGTTACTGTACTGGTAACTCCCCAGAAGAATCTGGACTGTGGTGAGGGAACAGAGAAAAAAGCTCATTTAAGACCTGCACTTACGAAGGGGGTAGGCAGCTGTATATCAGGGAGTAAACCTTCTGAGAATAAAAACAGCTGGAGCTTGTTAAGGTAATTACACAGGGGAAAGGATAATGTACTGGGAACTCCTCAGAAGAATCTGATTTGTGGTGAGGGGAGAGAGATAAAAGCTCATTTAGGAACGACATGAACATGCTGCGTAGGTAGCTGTTTATCAGTAAATATCTCCACTGAGATTAAGAAAAGCAGTAGCTTAATAAATTAAGTACTTCCTGGTATGGTTACTGTACTGGTAACTCCCCAGAAGAATCTGGATTGTGGTGAGGGAACAGAGAAAAAAGCTCATTTAGGACCTGCACTTACGAAGGGGGTAGGCAGCTGTATATCAGGGAGTAAACCTTCTGAGAATAAAATAGCTGGAGCTTGTTAAGGTAATTACACAGGGGAAAGGATAATGTACTGGGAACTCCTCAGAAGAATCTGATTTGTGGTGAGGGGAGAGAGATAAAAGCTCATTTAGGAACGACATGAACATGCTGCGTAGGTAGCTGTTTATCAGTAAATATCTCCACTGAGATTAAGAAAAGCAGTAGCTTAATAAATTAAGTACTTCCTGGTATGGTTACTGTACTGGTAACTCCCCAGAAGAATCTGGATTGTGGTGAGGGAACAGAGAAAAAAGCTCATTTAGGACCTGCACTTACGAAGGGGGTAGGCAGCTGTATATCAGGGAGTAAACCTTCTGAGAATAAAAACAGCTGGAGCTTGTTAAGGTAATTACACAGGGGAAAGGATAATGTACTGGGAACTCCTCAGAAGAATCTGATTTTTGGTGAGGGGAGAGAGATAAAAGCTCATTTAGGAACGACGTGAACATGCTGCGTAGGTAGCTGTTTATCAGTAAATATCTCCACTGAGATTAAGAAAAGCAGTAGCTTAATAAATTAAGTACTTCCTGGTATGGTTACTGTACTGGTAACTCCCCAAAAGAATCTGGATTGTGGTGAGGGAACAGAATAAAGCTCATTTAGGACCTGCACTTACGAAGGGGGTAGGCAGCTGTATATCAGGGAGTAAACCTTCTGAGAATAAAAACAGCTGGAGCTTGTTAAGGTAATTACACAGGGGAAAGGATAATGTACTGGGAACTCCTCAGAAGAATCTGATTTGTGGTGAGGGGAGAGAGATAAAAGCTCATTTAGGAACGACATGAACATGCTGCGTAGGTACCTGTTTATCAGTAAATATCTCCACTGAGATTAAGAAAAGCAGTAGCTTAATAAATTAAGTACTTCCTGGTATGGTTACTGTACTGGTAACTCCCCAGAAGAATCTGGATTGTGGTGAGGGAACAGAGAAAAAAGCTCATTTAGGACCTGCACTTACAAAGGGGGTAGTAGGCAACTGTGTATCAGGGAGTAAACCTTCTGAGAATAAAAACAGCTGGAGCTTGTTAAGGTAATTACACAGGGGAAAGGATAATGTACTGGGAACTCCTCAGAAGAATCTGATTTGTGGTGAGGGGAGACAGATAAAAGCTCATTTAGGAACGACATGAACATGCTGCGTAGGTAGCTGTTAATCAGTAAATATCTCCACTGAGATTAAGAAAAGCAGTAGCTTAATAAATTAAGTACTTCCTGGTATGGTTACTGTACTGGTAACTCCCCAAAAGAATCTGGATTGTGGTGAGGGAACAGAGAAAAAAGCTCATTTAGGACCTGCACTTACGAAGGGGGTAGGCAGCTGTATATCAGGGAGTAAACCTTCTGAGAATAAAAACAGCTGGAGCTTGTTAAGGTAATTACACAGGTGAAAGGATAATGTACTGGGAACTCCTCAGAAGAATCTGATTTGTGGTGAGGGGAGAGAGATAAAAGCTCATTTAGGAACGACATGAACATGCTGCGTAGGTAGCTGTTTATCAGTAAATATCTCCACTGAGATTAAGAAAAGCAGTAGCTTAATAAATTAAGTACTTCCTGGTATGGTTACTGTACTGGTAACTCCCCAAAAGAATCTGGATTGTGGTGAGGGAACAGAGAAAAAAGCTCATTTAGGACCTGCACTTACGAAGGGGGTAGGCAGCTGTATATCAGGGAGTAAACCTTCTGAGAATAAAAACAGCTGGAGCTTGTTAAGGTAATTACACAGGGGAAAGGATAATGTACTGGGAACTCCTCAGAAGAATCTGATTTGTGGTGAGGGGAGAGAGATAAAAGCTCATTTAGGAACGACATGAACATGCTGCGTAGGTAGCTGTTTATCAGTAAATATCTCCACTGAGATTAAGAAAAGCAGTAGCTTAATAAATTAAGTACTTCCTGGTATGGTTACTGTACTGGTAACTCCCCAAAAGAATCTGGATTGTGGTGAGGGAACAGAGAAAAAAGCTCATTTAGGACCTGCACTTACAAAGGGGGTAGGCAGCTGTATATCAGGGAGTAAACCTTCTGAGAATAAAAACAGCTGGAGCTTGTTAAGGTAATTACACAGGGGAAAGGATAATGTACTGGGAACTCCTCAGAAGAATCTGATTTGTGGTGAGGGGAGAGAGATAAAAGCTCATTTAGGAACGACATGAACATGCTGCGTAGGTAGCTGTTTATCAGTAAATATCTCCACTGAGATTAAGAAAAGCAGTAGCTTAATAAATTAAGTACTTCCTGGTATGGTTACTGTACTGGTAACTCCCCAGAAGAATCTGGACTGTGTTGAGGGAACAGAGAAAAAAGCTCATTTAAGACCTGCACTTACGAAGGGGGTAGGCAGCTGTATATCAGGGAGTAAACCTTCTGAGAATAAAAACAGCTGGAGCTTGTTAAGGTAATTACACAGGGGAAAGGATAATGTACTGGGAACTCCTCAGAAGAATCTGATTTGTGGTGAGAGGAGAGAGATAAAAGCTCATTTAGGAACGACATGAACATGCTGCGTAGGTAGCTGTTTATCAGTAAATATCTCCACTGAGATTAAGAAAAGCAGTAGCTTAATAAATTAAGTACTTCCTGGTATGGTTACTGTACTGGTAACTCCCCAGAAGAATCTGGATTGTGGTGAGGGAACAGAGAAAAAAGCTCATTTAGGACCTGCACTTACGAAGGGGGTAGGCAGCTGTATATCAGGGAGTAAACCTTCTGAGAATAAAATAGCTGGAGCTTGTTAAGGTAATTACACAGGGGAAAGGATAATGTACTGGGAACTCCTCAGAAGAATCTGATTTGTGGTGAGGGGAGAGAGATAAAAGCTCATTTAGGAACGACATGAACATGCTGCGTAGGTAGCTGTTTATCAGTAAATATCTCCACTGAGATTAAGAAAAGCAGTAGCTTAATAAATTAAGTACTTCCTGGTATGGTTACTGTACTGGTATCTCCCCAGAAGAATCTGGATTGTGGTGAGGGAACAGAGAAAAAAGCTCATTTAGGACCTGCACTTACGAAGGGGGTAGGCAGCTGTATATCAGGGAGTAAACCTTCTGAGAATAAAAACAGCTGGAGCTTGTTAAGGTAATTACACAGGGGAAAGGATAATGTACTGGGAACTCCTCAGAAGAATCTGATTTTTGGTGAGGGGAGAGAGATAAAAGCTCATTTAGGAACGACGTGAACATGCTGCGTAGGTAGCTGTTTATCAGTAAATATCTCCACTGAGATTAAGAAAAGCAGTAGCTTAATAAATTAAGTACTTCGTGGTATGGTTACTGTACTGGTAACTCCCCAAAAGAATCTGGATTGTGGTGAGGGAACAGAATAAAGCTCATTTAGGACCTGCACTTACGAAGGGGGTAGGCAGCTGTATATCAGGGAGTAAACCTTCTGAGAATAAAAACAGCTGGAGCTTGTTAAGGTAATTACACAGGGGAAAGGATAATGTACTGGGAACTCCGGAGAAGAATCTGATTTGTGGTGTGTGGAGAGAGATAAAAACTCATTTATGATCGACATGAACATGCTGCGTAGGTAGCTGTTTATCAGTAAATATCTCCACTGAGATTAAGAAAAGCAGTAGCTTAATAAATTAAGTACATCCTGGTATGGTTATTGTACTGGTAACTTCCCAAAAGAATCTGGATTGTCGTGAGGGAACAGAGAAAAAAGCTCATTTAGGACCTGCACTTACGAAGGGGGTAGGCAGCTGTATATCAGGGAGTAAACCTTCTGAGAATAAAAACAGCTGGAGCTTGTTAAGGTAATTACACAGGGGAATGGATAATGTACAATGTACTGGGAACTCCTCAGAAGAATCTGATTAGTGGTGAGGGGAGAGAGATAAAAGCTCATTTAGGAACGACATGAACATGCTGCGTAGGTAGCTGTTTATCAGTAAATATCTCCACTGAGATTAAGAAAAGCAGTAGCTTAATAAATTAAGTACTTCCTGGTATGGTTACTGTACTGGTAACTCCCCAGAAGAATCTGGATTGTGGTGAGGGAACAGAGAAAAAAGCTCATTTAGGACCTGCACTTACGAAGGGGGTAGGCAGCTGTATATCAGGGAGTAAACCTTCTGAGAATAAAAACAGCTGGAGCTTGTTAAGGTAATTACACAGGGGAAAGGATAATGTACTGGGAACTCCTCAGAAGAATCTGATTTTTGGTGAGGGGAGAGAGATAAAAGCTCATTTAGGAACGACGTGAACATGCTGCGTAGGTAGCTGTTTATCAGTAAATATCTCCACTGAGATTAAGAAAAGCAGTAGCTTAATAAATTAAGTACTTCCTGGTATGGTTACTGTACTGGTAACTCCCCAAAAGAATCTGGATTGTGGTGAGGGAACAGAATAAAGCTCATTTAGGACCTGCACTTACGAAGGGGGTAGGCAGCTGTATATCAGGGAGTAAACCTTCTGAGAATAAAAACAGCTGGAGCTTGTTAAGGTAATTACACAGGGGAAAGGATAATGTACTGGGAACTCCTCAGAAGAATCTGATTTGTGGTGAGGGGAGAGAGATAAAAGCTCATTTAGGAACGACATGAACATGCTGCGTAGGTAGCTGTTTATCAGTAAATATCTCCACTGAGATTAAGAAAAGCAGTAGCTTAATAAATTAAGTACTTCCTGGTATGGTTACTGTACTGGTAACTCCCCAGAAGAATCTGGATTGTGGTGAGGGAACAGAGAAAAAAGCTCATTTAGGACCTGCACTTACAAAGGGGGTAGTAGGCAACTGTATATCAGGGAGTAAACCTTCTGAGAATAAAAACAGCTGGAGCTTGTTAAGGTAATTACACAGGGGAAAGGATAATGTACTGGGAACTCCTCAGAAGAATCGGATTTGTGGTGAGGGGAGAGAGATAAAAGCTCATTTAGGAACGACATGAGCATGCTGCGTAGGTAGCTGTTTATCAGTAAATATCTCCACTGAGATTAAGAAAAGCAGTAGCTTAATAAATTAAGTACTTCCTGGTATGGTTACTGTACTGGTAACTCCCCAAAAGAATCTGGATTGTGGTGAGGGAACAGAGAAAAAAGCTCATTTAGGACCTGCACTTACGAAGGGGGTAGGCAGCTGTATATCAGGGAGTAAACCTTCTGAGAATAAAAACAGCTGGAGCTTGTTAAGGTAATTACACAGGTGAAAGGATAATGTACTGGGAACTCCTCAGAAGAATCTGATTTGTGGTGAGGGGAGAGAGATAAAAGCTCATTTAGGAACGACATGAACATGCTGCGTAGGTAGCTGTTTATCAGTAAATATCTCCACTGAGATTAAGAAAAGCAGTAGCTTAATAAATTAAGTACTTCCTGGTATGGTTACTGTACTGGTAACTCCCCAAAAGAATCTGGATTGTGGTGAGGGAACAGAGAAAAAAGCTCATTTAGGACCTGCACTTACGAAGGGGGTAGGCAGCTGTATATCAGGGAGTAAACCTTCTGAGAATAAAAACAGCTGGAGCTTGTTAAGGTAATTACACAGGGGAAAGGATAATGTACAATGTACTGGGAACTCCTCAGAAGAATCTGATTTGTGGTGAGGGGAGAGAGATAAAAGCTCATTTAGGAACGACATGAACATGCTGCGTAGGTAGCTGTTTATCAGTAAATATCTCCACTGAGATTAAGAAAAGCAGTAGCTTAATAAATTAAGTACTTCCTGGTATGGTTACTGTACTGGTAACTCCCCAAAAGAATCTGGATTGTGGTGAGGGAACAGAGAAAAAAGCTCATTCAGGACCTGCACTTACGAAGGGGGTAGGCAGCTGTATATCAGGGAGTAAACCTTCTGAGAATAAAAACAGCTGGAGCTTGTAAAGGTAATTACACAGGGGAAAGGATAATGTACTGGGAACTCCTCAGAAGAATCTGATTTGTGGTGAGGGGAGAGAGATAAAAGCTCATTTAGGAACGACATGAACATGCTGGGCAGGTAGCCGTTTATCAGTAAATATCTCCACTGAGATTAAGAAAAGCAGTAGCTTAATAAATTAAGTACTTCCTGGTATGGTTACTGTACTGCTAACTCCCCAAAAGAATGTGGATTGTGGTGAGGGAACAGAGAAAAAAGCTCATTTAGGACCTGCACTTACGAAGGGGGTAGGCAGCTGTATATCAGGGAGTAAACCTTCTGAGAATAAAAACAGCTGGAGCTTGTTAAGGTAATTACACAGGGGAAAGGATAATGTACTGGGAACTCCTCAGAAGAATCTGATTTGTGGTGAGGGGAGAGAGATAAAAGATCATTTAGGAACGACATGAACATGCTGCGTAGGTAGCCGTTGATCAGTAAATATCTCCACTGAGATTAAGAAAAGCAGTAGCTCAATAAATTAAGTACTTCCTGGTATGGTTACTGTACTGGTAACTCCCCAAAAGAATCAGGATTGTGGTGAGGGAACAGAGAAAAAAGCTCATTTAGGACCTGCACTTACGAAGGGGGTAGGCAGCTGTATATCAGGGAGTAAACCTTCTGAGAATAAAAACAGCTGGAGCTTGTTAAGGTAATTACACAGGGGAAAGGATAATGTACTGGGAACTCCTCAGAAGAATCTGATTTGTGGTGAGGGGAGAGAGATAAAAGCTCAGTTAAGAACGACATGAACTTGTTGCGTAGGTAGCTGTTTATCAGTAAATATCTCCACTGAGATTAAGAAAAGCAGTAGCTTAATAAATTAAGTACTTCCTGGTATGGTTACTGTACTGGTAACTCCCCAGAAGAATCTGGATTGTGGTGAGGGAACAGAGAAAAAAAGCTCATTTAGGACCTGCACTTACGAAGGGGGTAGGCAGCTGTATATCAGGGAGTAAACCTTCTGAGAATAAAAACAGCTGGAGCTTGTTAAGGTAATTACACAGGGGAAAGGATAATGTACTGGGAACTCCTCAGAAGAAGCTGATTTGTGGTGAGGGGAGAGAGATAAAAGCTCATTTAGGAACGACATGAACATGCTGCGTAGGTAGCTGTTTATCAGTAAATATCTCCACTGAGATTAAGAAAAGCAGTAGCTTAATAAATTAAGTACTTCCTGGTATGGTTACTGTACTGGTAACTCCCCAAAAGAATCTGCATTGTGGTGAGGGAAGAGAGAAAAAAGCTCATTCAGCACCTGCACTTACGAAGGGGGGTAGGCAGCTGTATATCAGGGAGTAAACATTCTGAGAATAAAAACAGCTGGAGCTTGTTAAGGTAATTACACAGGGGAAAGGATAATGTACTGGGAACTCCTCAGAAGAATCTGATTTGTGGTGAGGGGAGAGAGATAAAAGCTCATTTAGGAACGACATGAACATGCTGCGTAAGTAGCTGTTTATCAGTAAATATCTCCACTGAGATTAAGAAAAGCAGTAGCTTAATAAATTAAGTACTTCCTGGTATGGTTACTGTACTGGTAACTCCCCAAAAGAATCTGGATTGTGGTGACGGAACAGAGAAAAAAGCTCATTTACGACCTGCACTTACGAAGGGGGTAGGCAGCTGTATATCAGGGAGTAAACCTTCTGAGAATAAAAACAGCTGGAGCTTGTTAAGGTAATTACACAGGGGAAAGGATAATGTACTGGGAACTCCTCAGAAGAATCTGATTTGTGGTGAGGGGAGAGAGATAAAAGCTCATTTAGGAACGACATGAACATGCTGCGTAGGTAGCTGTTTATCAGTAAATATCTCCACTGAGATTAAGAAAAGCAGTAGCTTAATAAATTAAGTACTTCCTGGTATGGTTACTGTACTGGTAACTCCCCAGAAGAATCTGGACTGTGGTGAGGGAACAGAGAAAAAAGCTCATTTAAGACCTGCACTTACGAAGGGGGTAGGCAGCTGTATATCAGGGAGTAAACCTTCTGAGATTAAAAACAGCTGGAGCTTGTTAAGGTAATTACACAGGGGAAAGGATAATGTACTGGGAACTCCTCAGAAGAATCTGATTTGTGGTGAGAGGAGAGAGATAAAAGCTCATTTAGGAACGACATGAACATGCTGCGTAGGTAGCTGTTTATCAGTAAATATCTCCACTGAGATTAAGAAAAGCAGTAGCTTAATAAATTAAGTACTTCCTGGTATGGTTACTGTACTGGTAACTCCCCAGAAGAATCTGGATTGTGGTGAGGGAACAGAGGAAAAAAGCTCATTTAGGACCTGCACTTACGAAGGGGGGTAGGCAGCTGTATATCAGGGAGTAAACCTTCTGAGAATAAAATAGCTGGAGCTTGTTAAGGTAATTACACAGGGGAAAGGATAATGTACTGGGAACTCCTCAGAAGATTCTGATTTGTGGTGAGGGGAGAGAGATAAAAGCTCATTTAGGAACGACATGAACATGCTGCGTAGGTAGCTGTTTATCAGTAAATATCTCCACTGAGATTAAGAAAAGCAGTAGCTTAATAAATTAAGTACTTCCTGGTATGGTTGCTGTACTGGTAACTCCCCAGAAGAATCTGGATTGTGGTGAGGGAACAGAGAAAAAAGCTCATTTAGGACCTGCACTTACGAAGGGGGTAGGCAGCTGTATATCAGGGACTAAACCTTCTGAGAATAAAAACAGCTGGAGCTTGTTAAGGTAATTACACAGGGGAAAGGATAATGTACTGGGAACTCCTCAGAAGAATCTGATTTTTGGTGAGGGGGAGAGAGATAAAAGCTCATTTAGGAACGACGTGAACATTCTGCGTAGGTAGCTGTTTATCAGTAAATATCTCCACTGAGATTAAGAAAAGCAGTAGCTTAATAAATTAAGTACTTCCTGGTATGGTTACTGTACTGGTAACTCCCCAAAAGAATCTGGATTGTGGTGAGGGAACAGAATAAAGCTCATTTAGGACCTGCACTTACGAAGGGGGTAGGCAGCTGTATATCAGGGAGTAAACCTTCTGAGAATAAAAACAGCTGGAGCTTGTTAAGGTAATTACACAGGGGAAAGGATAATGTACTGGGAACTCCGGAGAAGAATCTGATTTGTGGTGTGTGGAGAGAGATAAAAACTCATTTATGATCGACATGAACATGCTGCGTAGGTAGCTGTTTATCAGTAAATATCTCCACTGAGATTAAGAAAAGCAGTAGCTTAATAAATTAAGTACATCCTGGTATGGTTATTGTACTGGTAACTCCCAAAAGAATCTGGATTGTCGTGAGGGAACAGAGAAAAAGCTCATTTAGGACCTGCACTTACGAAGGGGGTAGGCAGCTGTATATCAGGGAAGTAAACCTTCTGAGAATAAAAACAGCTGGAGCTTGTTAAGGTAATTACACAGGGGAATGGATAATGTACAATGTACTGGGAACTCCTCAGAAGAATCTGATTAGTGGTGAGGGGAGAGAGATAAAAGCTCATTTAGGAACGACATGAACATGCTGCGTAGGTAGCTGTTTATCAGTAAATATCTCCACTGAGATTAAGAAAAGCAGTAGCTTAATAAATTAAGTACTTCCTGGTATGGTTACTGTACTGGTAACTCCCCAAAATAATCTGGATTGTGGTGAGGGAACAGAGAAAAAAGCTCATTTAGGACCTGCACTTACGAAGGGGGTAGGCAGCTGTATATCAGGGAGTAAACCTTCTGAGAATAAAAACAGCTGGAGCTTGTTAAGGTAATTACACAGGGGAACGGATAATGAACAATGTACTGGGAACTCCTCAGAAGAATGTGATTTGTGGTGAGGGGAGAGAGATAAAAGCTCATTAGGAACGACATGAACATGCTGCGTAGGTAGCTGTTTATCAGTAAATATCTCCACTGAGATTAAGAAAAGCAGTAAGCTTAATAAATTAAGTACTTCCTGGTATGGTTACTGTACTGGTAACTCCCCAAAAGAATCTGGATTGTGGTGAGGGAACAGAGAAAAAAGCTCATTCAGGACCTGCACTTACGAAGGGGGTA
>NW_025956624.1:0-69108 GCF_023159225.1 Perognathus longimembris pacificus
CACCACAAATCAGATTCTTCTGGGGAGTTCCCAGTACATTATCCTTTCGCCTGTGTAATTACCTTAACAAGTTCCAGGTTTTTTTATTGTCAGAAGGTTTACTCCCTCATATACAGCTGCCTACCCCCTTCGTAATTGCAGGTCCTAAATGAGGTTTTTTCTCTGTTCCCTCACCACAATCCAGATTCCTGTTGGGGAGATACCAGTACAGTAACCATACCAGGAAGTACTTAATTTATTAAGCTACTGCTTTTCTTAATCTCAGTCTAGATGTTTACTGATAAACAGCTACCTACACAGCATGTTCATGTCGTTCCTAAATGAGATTTTATCTCTCTCCCTCACCACAAATCAGATTCTTCTGAGGAGTTCCCAGTACATTATCCTTTCCCCTGTGTAATTACCTTAACAAGCTCCAGCTGTTTTTATTCTCAGAAGGTTTACTCCCTGATATACAGCTGCCTACGCACTTCGTAAGTGCAGGTCTTAAATGCGGTTGTTTCTCTGTTCCCTCACCACAATCCAGATTCTTTTGGGGAGTTACCAGTACAGTAACCATACCAGGAAGTACTTAATTTATTAAGCTACTGCTTTTCTTAATCTCAGTGGAGATATTAACTAATAAACAGCTACCTACGCAGCATGTTCATTTCGTTCCTAAATGAGATTTTATCTCTCTCCCCTCACCACACTTCAGATTCTTCTGAGGAGTTCCCAGTACATTATCCTTTCCCCTGTGTAATTACCTTAACAAGCTCCAGCTGTTTTTATGCTCAGAAGGTTTACTCCCTGATATACAACTGCCTACCCCCTTCGTAAGTGCAGGTCCTAAATGAGCTTATTTCTCTTCGCTCACCACAATCCAGATTCTTTTGGGGAGTTACCACTACAGTAACCATACCAGGAAGTACTTAATTAATTAAGCTACTGCTTTTCTTAATCTCAGTGGAGATATTTACTGATAAACAGCTACCTACTCAGCATGTTCATGTCTTTCCGAAATGAGCTTTTATCTCTCTCCCCTCACCACAAATCAGATTCTTCTGAGGAGTTCCCGGTACATTATCCTTTCCCCTGTGTAATTACCTTAACAAGCTAGAGCTGTTTTTATTCTCAGAAGGTTACTCCCTGATATACAGCTGCCTACCCCCTTCGTAAGTGCAGGTCCTAAATGAGCTTTTTTCTCTGTTCCCTCACCACAATCCAGATTTTTTTGGGGAGTTACCAGGACAGTATCCATACCAGGAAGTACTTAATTTATTAAGCTACTGCTTTTCTTAATCTCAGTGGAGATATTTACTGATAAACTGCTACCTAGGCAGCATGTTCATGTCGTTCCTAAATGAGCTTTTATCACTCTCCCTTCACCACAAATCAGATTCTTCTGAGGAGTCCCCAGTACATTATCCTTTCCCATGTGTAATTACCTTAACAAGCTCCAGCTGTTTTTATTCTCAGAAGTTTTACTCCCTGATATATAGCTGCCTAACCCCTTCGTTAGTGCAGGTCCTAAATGAGCTTTTTTTCTCTCTTCCCTCACCACAATCCAGATTCTTTTGGGGAGTTACCAGTACAGTAACCATACCAGGAATTACTTAATTTATTAAGCCTACTGCTTTTCTTAATCTCAGTGGAGATATTTACTGATAAACAGCTACCTACGCAGCATGTTCATGTCGTTCCTAAATGAGCTTTTATCTCTGTCCCCTCACCACAAATCAGATTCTCCTGAGGAGTTCCAGTGCATTATCCTTTCGCCTGTGTAATTACCTTAACAAGCTCCAGCTGTTTTTATTCTCAGAAGGTTTACTCCCTGATATACAGCTGCTAACCCCTTCGTAAGTTCAGGTCCTAAATGAGCTTTTTTCTCTGTTCCCTCACCACAATTAAGATTCTTTTGGGCAGTTACCAGTACAGTAACCATACCAGGAAATTCTTAATTTATTAAGCTACTGCTTTTCATAATCTCAGTGGAGATATTTCCTGATAAACAGCTACCTACGCAGCATGTTCATGTCGTTCCTAAATGAGCTTTTATCTCTCTCCCCTCACCACAAATCAGATTTTTCTGAGGAGTTCCAAGTACATTATCCTTTCCCCTGTGTAATTACCTTAACAAGCTCCAGCTGTTTTTATTCTCAGAAGGTTTTACTCCTGATATACAGCTGCCTACCCCCTTCGTAAGTGCAGGTCCTAAATGAGCTCTTATCTCTGTTCCTTCACCACAATCCAGATTCTTTTGGGGAGTTACCAGTACAGTAACCATACCAGGAAGTACTTAATTTATTAAGCTTCTGCTTTTCTTAATCGCAGTGGAGATATTTACTGATAAACAGCTACCTACACAGCATGTTCATGTCGTTCCTAAATGAGCTTTTATCTCTCTCCCCTCACCACAAATGAGATTCTTCTGAGGAGTACCCAGTACATTATCCTTTCCCCTGTAATTACCTTAACAAGCTCCAGCTGTTTTTATTCTCAGGAGGTTTACTCCCTGATATACAGCTGCCTACCCCCTTCGTAATTTCAGGTCCTAAATGAGCTTTTTTCTCTGTTCCCTCACCACAATCCAGATTCTTTTGGGGAGTTATCAGTACAGTGACAATACCAGGAAGTACTTAATTTATTAAGCTACTGCTATTCTTAATCTCAGTGGAGATATTTACTGATAAACAGCTACCTACGCAACATGTTCATGTCGTTCCTAAATGAGCTTTTATCTCTCTCCCCCTCACCACAATCAGATTCTTCTGATGAGTTCCCAGTACATTATCCTTTCCCCTGTGTAATTACCTTAAACAAGCTCCAGCTGTTTTTATTCTCAGCAGGTTTACTCCTGATATATAGCTGTGTACCCTTCGTAAGTGCAGGTCCTAAATGAGCTTTATTCTCTGTTCCCTCACGACAATCCAGATTCTTTTGGGGAGTTACCAGTACAGTAACCATACCAGGAAGTACCTAATTTATTAAGCTACTGCTTTTCTTAATCTCCGTGGAGATATTTACTGATAAACAGCTACCTACGCAGCATGTTCATGTCGTTCCCAAATGAGCTTTCATCTCTCTCCCCTCACCACAAATCAGATTCTTCTGAGGAGTTCCCAGTACATTATCCTTTCCCCTGTGTAATTACCTTAACAAGCTCCAGCTGTTTTTATTCTCAGAAGGTTTACTCCCTGATATACAGCTGCCTACCACTTCGTAAGTGCCGATCCTAAATGAGCTTTTTTCTCTGTTCCCTCACCACATCCAGATTCTTTTGGGGAGTTACCAGTACAGTAACCATACAGGAAGTACTTAATTTATTAAGCTACTGCTTTTCTTAATCTCAGTGGAGATATTTACTGATAAACAGCTACCTACGCAGCAAGTTCATGTCGTTCCTAAATGAGCTTTTATCTCTCTGCCCTCACCACAAATCAGATTCTTCTGAGAGTTCCCAGTACATTATCCTTTCCCCTGTGTAATTACCTTAACAAGCTCAGCTGTTTTTATTCTCAGAAGGTTTACTGCCTGATATACAGCTGTCTACCCCCTTCGTAAGTGCAGGTCCTAAATGAGCTTTTTTCTCTGTTCCCTCACCCACAATCCAGATTCTTTTGGGGAGTTACCAGTACAGTAACCATACCAGGAAGTACTTAATTTATTAAGCTCCTGCTTTTCTTAATCTCCGTGGAGATATTTACTGATAAACAGCTACCTACGCAGCATGTTCATGTCGTTCCTAAATGAGCTTTTATCTCTCTCCCCTCACCACAAATCAGATTCTTCTGAGGAGTTCCCAGTACATTATCCTTTCCCCTGTGTAATTACCTTAACAAGCTCCAGCTGTTTTTATTCTCAGAAGGTTTACTCCCTGATATACAGCTGCCTACCCCCTTCGTAAGTGCAGGTCCTAAATGAGCTTTTTTCTCTGTTCCCTCACCACAATCCAGATTCTTTGGGGAGTTACCAGTCCAGTAACCATACCAGGAAGTACTTAATTTATTAAGCTACTGCTTTTCTTAATCTCAGTGGAGATATTTACTGATAAACAGCTACCTACGCAGCATGTTCATGTCGTTCCTAAATGAGCTTTTATCTCTCTCCCCTCACCACAAATCAGATTCTTCTGAGGAGTTCCCAGTACATTATCCTTTCCTCTGTGTAATTACCTAACAAGCTCCAGCTGTTTTTATTGTCAGAAGGTTTACTCCCTCATATACAGCTGCCTACCCCCTTCGTAAGTGCAGATCCTAAATGAGCTTTTTTCTCTGTTCCCTCACCACAATCCAGATTCTTTTGGGAGTTACCAGTACAGTAATCATACCAGGAAGTACTTAATTTATTAAGCTAGTGCTTTTCTTAATCTCAGTGGAGATATTTACTGATAAACAGCTACCTACGCAGCATGTTCATGTCGTTCCTAAATGAGCTTTTATGTCTCTCCCCTCACCACAAATCAGATTCTTCTGAGGAGTTCCCAGTACATTATCCTTTCCCCTGTGTAATTACCTTAACCAGCTCCAGCTGTTTTTATTCTCAGAAGGTTTACTCCCTGATATACAGCTGTCTACCCCCTTCGTAAGTGCAGGTCCTAAATGAGATTTTTTCTCTGTTCCCTCACCACAATCCAGATTTTTTTGGGAGTTACCAGTACAGTAACCATACCAGGTAGTACTTAATTTATTAAGCTACTGATTTCTTAATCTCAGTGGAGACATTTACTGATAAACTGCTACCTATGCAGCATGTTCATGTCGTTCCTAAATGAGCTTTTATCTCTCTCCCCTCACCACAAATTAGATTCTTCTGAGGAGTTCCCAGTACATTATCCTTTCTCCTGTGTAATTACCTTAACAAGCTCCAGCTGTTTTTATTCTCAGAAGGTTTACTCCCTGATATACAGCTGCCTACCCCCTTCGTACGTGCAGGTCATAAATGAACTTTTTTCTCTGTTCCCTCACCACAATCCAGATTCTTTTGGGGAGTTACCAGTACAGTAACCATACCAGGAATTACTTAATTTATTAAGCTACTGCTTTTCTTAATCTCAGTGGAGATATTTACTGATAAACAGCTACCTACGCAGCATGTTCATGTCGTTCCTAAATGAGCTTTTATCTCTCTCCCCTCACCACAAATCAGATTCTTCTGAGGAGTTCCCAGTACCTGAACCTTTCCCCTGTGTAATTCCCTTAACAAGCTCCAGCTGTTTTTTATTCTCAGAAGGGATACTCCCTGATATACAGCTGCCTACCCCCTTCGTAAGTGCAGGTGATAAATGAGCTTTTTTCTCTGTTGCCTCACCACAATCCAGATTCTTTTGGGGAGTTACCAGTACTGTAACCATACCAGGAAGTACTGAATTTATTAAGCTACTGCTTTTCTTAATCTCAGTGGAGATATTTACTGATAAACAGCTAGCTACGCAGCATGTTCATATCTTTCCAAAATGAGCTTTTATCTCTTTCCCCTAAAAACAAATCCGATTCTTCTGAGAATTTCCCAGTACATTATCCTTTCCCCTGTGTAATTACCTTAACAAGCTCCAGTTGGTTTTATTCTCAGAAGGTTTACTCCCTGATACACCGCTGCCTACCCCCTTCGTAAGTGCAGGTCCTAAATGAGCTTATTTCTCTGTTCCCTCACCACAATCCAGATTCTTTTGGGGAGGTACCACTCTAGTAACCATACCAGGAAGTACTTAATTTATTAAGCTACTGCTTTTCTTAATCTCAGTGGAGATATTTACTGATACACAGCTACCTTAGCGGCTTGTTCATGTCGTTCCTAAATGAGCTTTTATCTCTCTCCCCTCACCACAAATGAGATTCTTCTGAGGAGTTCCCAGTACATTATCCTTTCCCCTGTGTGATTACCTTAACAAGCTACAGCTGTTTTTATTCTCAGAAGGTTTACTCCCTGATATACAGCTGCCTACCCCCTTCGTAAGTGCAGGTCCTAAATGAGCTTTTTTCTCTGTTCCTTCACCACAATCCAGATTCTTTCGGGAGTTTCCAGTACAGTAACCATACCAGGAAGTACTTAATTTATTAAGCTACTGCTTTTCTTAATCTCAGTGGAGATATTTACTGATACACAGCTACCTAAGCAGCTTGTTCATGTCGTTCCTAAATGAGCTTTTATCTCTCTCCCCTCACCACAAACCAGATTCTTCTGCGGAGTTCCCGGTACATTATCCTTTCCCCTGTGTAATTACCTTAACAAGCTTCAGCTGATTTTATTCTCAGAAGGTTTAATCCCTGATATACAGCTGACTACCCCCTTCGTAAGTGCAGGTCCTAAATGTGTTTTTTTCTCTGTTCCCTCAGCACAATCCTGATTCTTTTGGGGAGTTACCAGTACAGTAACCATACCAGAAAGTACTTAATTTATTAAGCTACTGCTTTTCTTAATCTCAGTGGTGATATTTACTGATAAAAAGCTACCTACGCAGCTTGTTCATGTCGTTCCTAAATGAGCTTTTATCTCTCTCCCCTCACCACAAATCAGATTCTTTTGAGGAGTTCCCAGTACATTATCCTTTCCCCTGTGTAATTACCTCAAAAAGCTCCAGCTGTTTTTATTCTCAGAAGGTTTACACCCTGATATACAGCTGCCTACCCCCTTCGTAAGAGCAGGTCCTAAATGAGCTTTTTTCTCTGTTCCCTCACCACAATCCAGATTCTTTTCTGGAGTTACCAGTACAGTAACCATACCAGGAAGTACTTAGTTATTTAAGCTACTGCTTTAAATAATCTCAGTGGAGATATTTACTGGTAAACAGCTACCTACGCAGCATGTTCATGTCGTTCCTAAATGACCTTTTATCTCTCTCCCCTCACCACAAATCAGATTCTTCTGAGGGATTCCCAGTACATTATCCTTTTCCCTGTGTAATTACCTTAACAAGCTCCAGCTGTTTTTATTCTCAGAAGGTTTACTCCCTGATATACAGCTGCCTACCCCCTTCGTAAGTGCAGTTCTTAAATGAGCTATTTTCTCTGTTCCCTCACCACAATCCAGATTCTTTTTGGGAGTTACCAGTACAGTAACCATACCAGGAAGTACTTAATTTATTAAGCTACTGCTTTTCTTAATCTCAGTGGAGATATTTACTGATAAACAGCTACATACGCAGCATATTCATGTCGTTCCTAAATGAGCTTTTATCTCTCTCCCCTCAACCACAAATCAGATTCTTCTGAGGAGTTCCCAGTACATTATCCTTTCCCCTGTGTAATTACCTTAAGATCCAGCTGTTTTTATTCTCAGAAGGTTTACTCCCTGATATACAGCTGCCTACCCCCTTGGTAAGTGCAGGTCCTAAATGAGCTTTTTTCTCTGTTCCCTCACCACAATCCAGATTCTTTTGGGGAGTTACCAGTACAGTAACCATACCAGGAAGTACTTAATTTATTAAGCTACTGCTTTTCTTAATCTCAGTGGAGATATTTACTGATAAACAGCTACCTACGCAGCATGTTCATGTCGTTCCTAAATGAGCTTTTATCTCTCTCCCCTCACCACAAATCAGATTCTTCTGAGGAGTTCCCAGTACATTATCCTTTCCCCTGTGTAATTACCTTAACAAGCTCCAACTGTTTTTATTCTCAGAAGGTTTACTCCCTGATATACAGCTGCCTACCCCGTTCGTAAGTGCAGGTACTAAATGAGCTTTTTTCTCTGTTCCCTCACCACAATCCAGATTCTTTTGGGGAGTTACCAGTACAGTAACCATACAAGGAAGTACTTAATTTATTAAGCTACTGCTTTTCTTAATCTCAGTGGAGATATTTACTGATAAACAGCTACATACGCAGCATGTTCATGTCGTTCTTAATGAGCTTTTATCTCTCTCCTCTCACCACAAATCAGATTCTTCTGAGGAGTTCCCAGTATATTATCCTTTCCCATGTGTAATTACCTTAACAAGCTCCAGCTGTTTTTATTCTCAGAAGGTTTTCTCCCTGATATACAGCTGCCTACCTCCTTCGTAAGTGCAGGTCCTAAATGAGCTTTTTTCTCTGTTCCCTCACCACAATCCAGATTCTTTTTGGGAGTTACCAGTACAGTAACCATACCAGTAAGTACTTAATTTATTAAGCTACTGCTTTTCTTAATCTCAGTGGAGATATTTACTGATAAAGAGCTACCTACGCAGCATGTTCATGTCGTTCCTAAATGAGCTTTTATCACTCTCCCCTCACCACAAATCAGATTCTTCTGAGGAGTTCCCAGTACATTATCCTTTCCCCTGTGTAATTACCTTAACAAGCTCCAGCTGTTTTTATTCTCAGAAGATTTACTCCCTGATATACCGCTGCCTACCCCCTTCGTAAGTGCAGGTCCTAAATGAGCTTTTTTCTCTGTTCCCTCACCACAATCCAGATTCTTTTGGGGAGTTACCAGTACAGTAACCATACCAGGAAGTACTTAATTTATTAAGCTACTGCTTTTCTTAATCTCAGTGGAGATATTTACTGATAAACAGCTACCTACGCAGCATGTTAATTTCGTTCTTAAATTAGCTTATATCTCTCTCCCCTCACCACAAGTCAGATTCTTCTGAGGAGTTCCCAGTACATTATCCTTTCCCCTGTATAATTACCTTAACAAGCTCCAGCTGTTTTTATTCTCAGAAGGTTTACTCCCTGATATACAGCTGCCTACCCCCTTCATAAGTGCAGGTCCTAAATGAGCTTTTTTCTCTGTTCCCTCACCACAATCCAGATTCTTTGGGGAGTTACCAGTACAGTAACCATACCAGGAAGTACTTAATTTATTAAGCTACTGCTTTTCTTAATCTCAGTGGAGATATTTACTGATAAACCGCTACCTACGCAGCATGTTCATTTCGTTCCTAAATGAGCTTTTATCTCTCTCCCCTCACCACAAATCAGATTCTTCTGAGGAGTTCCCAGTACATTATCCTTTCCCCTGTGTAATTACCTTAACAAGCTCCAACTGTTTTTATTCTCAGAAGGTTTACTCCCTGATATACAGCTGCCTACCCCGTTCGTAAGTGCAGGTACTAAATGAGCTTTTTTCTCTGTTCCCTCACCACAATCCAGATTCTTTTGGGGAGTTACCAGTACAGTAACCATACAAGGAAGTACTTAATTTATTAAGCTACTGCTTTTCTTAATCTCAGTGGAGATATTTACTGATAAACAGCTACATACGCAGCATGTTCATGTCGTTCTTAATGAGCTTTTATCTCTCTCCTCTCACCACAAATCAGATTCTTCTGAGGAGTTCCCAGTATATTATCCTTTCCCATGTGTAATTTCCTTAACAAGCTCCAGCTGTTTTTATTCTCAGAAGGTTTTCTCCCTGATATACAGCTGCCTACCTCCTTCGTAAGTGCAGGTCCTGAATGAGCTTTTTTCTCTGTTCCCTCACCACAATCCAGATTCTTTTTGGGAGTTACCAGTACAGTAACCATACCAGTAAGTACTTAATTTATTAAGCTACTGCTTTTCTTAATCTCAGTGGAGATATTTACTGATAAAGAGCTACCTACGCAGCATGTTCATGTCGTTCCTAAATGAGCTTTTATCTCTCTCCCCTCACCACAAATCAGATTCTTCTGAGGACTTCCCAGTACATTATCCTTTCCCCTGTGTAATTACCTTAACAAGCTCCAGCTGTTTTTATTCTCAGAAGGTTTACTCCCTGATATACAGCTGCCTACCCCCTTCGTAAGTGCAGGTCCTAAATGAGCTTTTTTCTCTGTTCCCTCACCACAATCCAGATTCTTTTGGGGAGTTACCAGTACAGTAACCATACCAGGAAGTACTTAATTTATTAAGCTACTGCTTTTCTTAGTCTCAGTGGAGATATTTAATGATAAACAGCTACCTACGCAGCATGTTCATGTCGTTCCTAAATGAGCTTTTATCTCTCTGCCCTCACCACAAATCAGATTCTTCTGAGGAGTTCCCAGTACATTATCCTTTCCCCTGTGTAATTACCTTAACAAGCTCCAGCTGTTTTTCTTCTCAGAAGGTTTACTCCCTGATATACTGCTGCCTACCCCCTTCGTAAGTGCAGGTCCTAAATGAGCTTTTTTCTCTGTTCCCTCATCCCAATCCAGATTCTGTTGGGGAGTTACCAGTACAGTAACCATACCAGGAAGTACTTAATTTATTAAGCTACTGCTTTTCTTAATCTCAGTGGAGATATTTACTGATAAACAGCTACCTACGCAGCATGTTCATTTCGTTCTTAAATTAGCTTATATCTCTCTCCCCTCACCACAAATCAGATTCTTCTGAGGAGTTCCCAGTACATTATCCTTTCCCCTGTATAATTACCTTAACAAGCTCCAGCTGTTTTTATTCTCAGAAGGTTTACTCCCTGATATACAGCTGCCTACCCCCTTCGTAAGTGCAGGTCCTAAAGGAGCTTTTTTCTCTCTTCCCTCACCACAATCCAGATTCTTTTGGGGAGTTACCAGTACAGTAACCATACCAGGAAGTACTTAATTTATTAAGCTACTGCTTTTCTTAATCTCAGTGGAGATATTTAATGATAAATAGCTACCTACGCAGCATGTTCATGTCGTTCCTAAATGAGCTTTTATCTCTCTGCCCTCACCACAAATCAGATTCTTCTGAGGAGTTCCCAGTACATTATCCTTTCCCCTGTGTAATTACCTTAACAAGCTCCAGCTGTTTTTATTCTCAGAAGGTTTACTCCCTGATATACAGCTGCCTACCCCCTTCGTAAGTGCAGGTCCTAAATGAAATTTTTTCTCTGTTCCCTCACCACAATCCAGATTCTTTTTGGGAGTTACCAGTACAGTAACCATACCAGGAAGTACTTAATTTATTAAGCTACTGCTTTTCTTAATCTCAGTGGAGATATTTACTGATAAACAGCTACATACGCAGCATGTTCATGTCGTTCCTAAATGAGCTTTTATCTCTCTGCCCTCACCACAAATCAGATTCTTCTGAGGAGTTCCCAGTACATTATCCTTTCCCCTGTGTAATTACCTTAACAAGCTCCAGCTGTTTTTATTCTCAGAAGGTTTACTCCCTGATATACAGCTGCCTACCCCCTTCGTAAGTGCAGGTCCTAAATGAGCTTTTTTCTCTGTTCCCTCACCACAATCCAGATTCTTTTGGGGAGTTACCAGTACAGTAACCATACCAGGAAGTACTTAATTTATTAAGCTACTGCTTTTCTTAATCTCAGTGGAGATATTTACTGATAAACAGCTACCTACGCAGCATGTTCATTTCGTTCTTAAATTAGCTTATATCTCTCTCCCCTCACCACAAATCAGATTCTTCTGAGGAGTTCCCAGTACATTATCCTTTCCCCTGTATAATTACCTTAACAAGCTCCAGCTGTTTTTATTCTCAGAAGGTTTACTCCCTGATATACAGCTGCCTACCCCCTTCATAAGTGCAGGTCCTAAATGAGCTTTTTTCTCTGTTCCCTCACCACAATCCAGATTCTTTGGGGAGTTACCAGTACAGTAACCATACCAGGAAGTACTTAATTTATTAAGCTACTGCTTTTCTTAATCTCAGTGGAGATATTTACTGATAAACCGCTACCTACGCAGCATGTTCATTTCGTTCCTAAATGAGCTTTTATCTCTCTCCCCTCACCACAAATCAGATTCTTCTGAGGAGTTCCCAGTACATTATCCTTTCCCCTGTGTAATTACCTTAACAAGCTCCAACTGTTTTTATTCTCAGAAGGTTTACTCCCTGATATACAGCTGCCTACCCCGTTCGTAAGTGCAGGTACTAAATGAGCTTTTTTCTCTGTTCCCTCACCACAATCCAGATTCTTTTGGGGAGTTACCAGTACAGTAACCATACAAGGAAGTACTTAATTTATTAAGCTACTGCTTTTCTTAATCTCAGTGGAGATATTTACTGATAAACAGCTACATACGCAGCATGTTCATGTCGTTCTTAATGAGCTTTTATCTCTCTCCTCTCACCACAAATCAGATTCTTCTGAGGAGTTTCCAGTATATTATCCTTTCCCATGTGTAATTACCTTAACAAGCTCCAGCTGTTTTTATTCTCAGAAGGTTTTCTCCCTGATATACAGCTGCCTACCTCCTTCGTAAGTGCAGGTCCTGAATGAGCTTTTTTCTCTGTTCCCTCACCACAATCCAGATTCTTTTTGGGAGTTACCAGTACAGTAACCATACCAGTAAGTACTTAATTTATTAAGCTACTGCTTTTCTTAATCTCAGTGGAGATATTTACTGATAAAGAGCTACCTACGCAGCATGTTCATGTCGTTCCTAAATGAGCTTTTATCTCTCTCCCCTCACCACAAATCAGATTCTTCTGAGGACTTCCCAGTACATTATCCTTTCCCCTGTGTAATTACCTTAACAAGCTCCAGCTGTTTTTATTCTCAGAAGGTTTACTCCCTGATATACAGCTGCCTACCCCCTTCGTAAGTGCAGGTCCTAAATGAGCTTTTTTCTCTGTTCCCTCACCACAATCCAGATTCTTTTGGGGAGTTACCAGTACAGTAACCATACCAGGAAGTACTTAATTTATTAAGCTACTGCTTTTCTTAATCTCACTGGAGATATTTAATGATAAACAGCTACCTACGCAGCATGTTCATGTCGTTCCTAAATGAGCTTTTATCTCTCTGCCCTCACCACAAATCTGATTCTTCTGAGGAGTTCCCAGTACATTATCCTTTCCCCTGTGTAATTACCTTAACAAGCTCCAGCTGTTTTTCTTCTCAGAAGGTTTACTCCCTGATATACTGCTGCCTACCCCCTTCATAAGTGCAGGTCCTAAATGAGCTTTTTTCTCTGTTCCCTCATCCCAATCCAGATTCTGTTGGGGAGTTACCAGTACAGTAACCATACCAGGAAGTACTTAATTTATTAAGCTACTGCTTTTCTTAATCTCAGAGGAGATATTTACTGATAAACAGCTACCTACGCAGCATGTTCATGTCGTTCCTAAATGAGCTTTTATCTCTCTGCCCTCACCACAAATCAGATTCTTCTGAGGAGTTCCCAGTACATTATCCTTTCCCCTGTGTAATTACCTTAACAAGCTCCAGGTGTTTTTATTCTCAGAAGGTTTACTCCCTGATATACAGCTGCCTACCCCCTTCGTAAGTGCAGGTCCTAAATGAGCTTTTTTCTCTGTTCCCTCACCAAAATCCAGATTCTGTTGGGGAGTTCCCAGTACAGTAACCATACCAGCAAGTACTTAATTTATTAAGCTACTGCTTTTCTTAATCTCAGTGGAGATATTTAATGATAAACAGCTACCTACGCAGCATGTTCATGTCGTTCCTAAATGAGCTTTTATCTCTCTGCCCTCACCACAAATCAGATTCTTCTGAGGAGTTCCCAGTACATTATCCTTTCCCCTGTGTAATTACCTTAACAAGCTCCATCTGTTTTTATTCTCAGAAGGTTTACTCACTGATATACAGCTGCCTACCCCCTTCGTAAGTGCAGGTCCTAAATGAGCTTTTTTCTCTGTTCCCTCACCACAATCCAGATTCTTTTTGGGAGTTACCAGTACAGTAACCATACCAGGAAGTACTTAATTTATTAAGCTACTGCTTTTCTTAATCTCAGTGGAGATATTTACTGATAAACAGCTACATACGCAGCATGTTCATGTCGTTCCTAAATGAGCTTTTATCTCTCTCCCCTCAACCACAAATCAGATTCTTCTGCGGAGTTCCCAGTACATTATCCTTTCCCCTGTGTAATTACCTTAAGATCCAGCTGTTTTTATTCTCAGAAGGTTTACTCCCTGATATACAGCTGCCTACCCCCTTCGTAAGTGCAGGTCCTAAATGAGCTTTTTTCTCTGTTCCCTCACCACAATCCAGATTCTTTTGGGGAGTTACCAGTACAGTAACCATACCAGGAAGTACTTAATTTATTAAGCTACTGCTTTTCTTAATCTCAGTGGAGATATTTACTGATAAACAGCTACCTTCCCAGCATGTTCATTTCGTTCTTAAATTAGCTTATATCTCTCTCCCCTCACCACAAATCAGATTCTTCTGAGGAGTTCCCAGTACATTATCCTTTCCCCTGTATAATTACCTTAACAAGCTCCAGCTGTTTTTATTCTCAGAAGGTTTACTCCCTGATATACAGCTGCCTACCCCCTTCATAAGTGCAGGTCCTAAATGAGCTTTTTTCTCTGTTCCCTCACCACAATCCAGATTCTTTGGGGAGTTACCAGTGCAGTAACCATACCAGGAAGTACTTAATTTATTAAGCTACTGCTTTTCTTAATCTCAGTGGAGATATTTACTGATAAACCGCTACCTACGCAGCATGTTCATTTCGTTCCTAAATGAGCTTTTATCTCTCTCCTCTCACCACAAATCAGATTCTTCTGAGGAGTTCCCAGTACATTATCCTTTCCCCTGTGTAATTACCTTAACAAGCTCCAACTGTTTTTATTCTCAGAAGGTTTACTCCCTGATATACAGCTGCCTACCCCGTTCGTAAGTGCAGGTACTAAATGAGCTTTTTTCTCTGTTCCCTCACCACAATCCAGATTCTTTTGGGGAGTTACCAGTACAGTAACCATACCAGTAAGTACTTAATTTATTAAGCTACTGCTTTTCTTAATCTCAGTGGAGATATTTACTGATAAAGAGCTACCTACGCAGCATGTTCATGTCGTTCCTAAATGAGCTTTTATCTCTCTCCCCTCACCACAAATCAGATTCTTCTGAGGACTTCCCAGTACATTATCCTTTCCCCTGTGTAATTACCTTAACAAGCTCCAGCTGTTTTTATTCTCAGAAGGTTTACTCCCTGATATACAGCTGCCTACCCCCTTCGAAAGTGCAGGTCCTAAATGAGCTTTTTTCTCTGTTCCCTCACCACAATCCAGATTCTTTTGGGGAGTTACCAGTACAGTAACCATACCAGGAAGTACTTAATTTATTAAGCTACTGCTTTTCTTAATCTCAGTGGAGATATTTAATGATAAACAGCTACCTACGCAGCATGTTCATGTCGTTCCTAAATGAGCTTTTATCTCTCTGCCCTCACCACAAATCAGATTCTTCTGAGGAGTTCCCAGTACATTATCCTTTCCCCTGTGTAATTACCTTAACAAGCTCCAGCTGTTTTTCTTCTCAGAAGGTTTACTCCCTGATATACTGCTGCCTACCCCCTTCGTAAGTGCAGGTCCTAAATGAGCTTTTTTCTCTGTTCCCTCATCCCAATCCAGATTCTGTTGGGGAGTTACCAGTACAGTTTCCATACCAGGAAGTACTTAATTTATTAAGCTTCTGCTTTACATAATCTCAGTGGAGATATTTACTGATAAACAGCTACCTACGCAGCATGTCCATGTCGTTCCTAAATGAGCATTTATCTCGCTCCCCTCACCACAAATCAGATTCTTCTGAGGAGTTCCCAGTACAATATCCTTTCCCCTGTGTAATTACCTTAACAAGCTCCAGCTGTTTTTATTCTCAGAAGGTTTACTCCCTGCTATACAGCTGCCTAACCCCTTCGTAAGTGCAGGTCCTAAATGACCAATTTTCTCTGTTCCCTCACCACAATCCAGATTCTTTTCGGGAGTTACCAGTACAGTTTCCACACCAGGAAGTACTTAATTTATTAAGCTACTGCTTTAAATAATCTCAGTGGAGATATTTACTGATAAACAGCTACCTACGCAGCATGTCCATGTCGTTCATAAATGAGCATTTATCTCGCTCCACTCACCACAAATCAGATTCTTCTGAGGAGTTCCCAGTACATTATCCTTTCCCCTGTGTAATTACCTTAACAAGCTCCAGCTGTTTTTATACTCAGAAGGTTTACTCCCTGATATACAGCTGCCTACCCCCTTCGTAAGTGCAGGTCCTAAATAAGCTTTTTTCTCTGTTCCCTCACCACAATCCAGATTCTTTTGGGGAGATACCAGTACAGTAACCATACAATGAAGTAATTAATTTATTAAGCTACTGCTTTTCTTAATCTCAGTGGAGATATTTACTTATAAACAGCTACCCACGCAGCATGTTCATGTCGTTTATAAATGAGCTTTTATCTCTCTCACCTCACCACAAATCAGATTCTTCTGAGGAGTTCCCAGTACATTATCCTTTCCCCTGTGTAATTACCTTAACAAGCTCCAGCTGTTTTTATTCTCAGAAGGTTTACTCTCTGATATACAGCTGCCTACCCCGTTCGTAAGTGCAGGTACTAAATGAGCTTTTTTCTCTGTTCCCTCACCACAATCCAGATTCTTTTGGGGAGTTACCCGTACAGTAACCATACCAGGAAGTACTTAATTTATTAAGCTACTGCTTTTCTTAATCTCAGTGGAGATATTTACTGATAAACAGCTACCTACGCAGCATGTTCATGTCGTTCCTAAATGAGCATTTATCTCTCTCCCCTCACCACAAATCAGATTCTTCTGAGGAGTTCCCAGTACATTATCCTTTTCCCTGTGTAATTACCTTAACAAGCTCCAGCTGTTATTATTCTCAGAATGTTTACTCCCTGATATACAGCTGCCTACCCCCTTCGTAAGTACAGGTCCTAAATGAGCTTTTTTCTCTGTTCCCTCACCACAATCCAGATTCTTTTGGGGAGTTACCAGTACAGTAACCATACCAGGAAGTACTTAATTTATTAAGCTACTACTTTTCTTAATCTCAGTGGATATATTTACTGATAAACAGCTATGTACGCAGCATGTTCATGTCGTTCCTAAATGAGCTTTTATCACTCTCCTCTCACCACAAATCAGATTCTTCTGAGGAGTTCCCAGTACATTATCCTTTCCCATGTGTAATTACCTTAACAAGCTCCAGCTGTTTTTATTCTCAGAAGGTTTTCTCCCTGATATACACCTGCCTACCTCCTTCGTAAGTGCAGGTCCTAAATGAGCTTTTTTCTCTGTTCCCTCACCACAATCCAGATGCTTTTTGGGAGTTACCAGTACAGTAACCATACCAGTAAGTACTTAATTTATTAAGCTACTGCTTTTCTTAATCTCAGTGGAGATATTTACTGATAAACAGCTACCTACGCAGCATGTTCATGTCGTTCCTAAATGAGCATTTATCTCTCTCCCCTCACCACAAATCAGATTCTTCTGAGGAGTTCCCAGTACATTATCCTTTCCCCTGTGTAATTACCTTAACAAGCTCCAGCTCTTTTTATTCTCAGAAGGTTTAGTCCCTGATATACAGCTGCCTACCCCCTTCGTAAGTGCAGGTCCTAAATGAGCTTTTTCCCCGGTTGCCTCACCACAATCCAGATTCTTTTGGGGAGTTACCAGTACAGTAACCATACCAGTAAGTACTTAATTTATTAAGCTACTGCTTTTCTTAATCTCAGTGGAGATATTTACTGATAAACAGCTACGTACGCAGCATGTTCATGTCGTTCCTAAATGAGCTTTTATCTCTCTCCCCTCACCACAAATCAGATTCTTCTGAGGAGTTCCCAGTACATTATTCTTTTCCCCTGTGTAATTACCTTAACAAGCTCCAGCTGTTTTTATTCTCAGAAGTTTTACTCCCTGATATAAAGCTGCCTACCCCCTTCTTAATTGCAGGTCCTAAATGAGCTTTTTTCTCTGTTCCCTCACCACAATCCAGATTCTTTTGTGGAGTTACCAGTACAGTAACCATACCAGGAAGTACTTAATTTATTAAGATACAGCTTTTCTTAATCTCAGTGGAGATATTTACTGATAAACAGCTACCTACGCAGCATGTTCATGTCGTTCTTAAATGAGCTTTTATCTCTCTCCCCTCACCAAAATTCAGATTCTTCTGAGTAGTTCCCAGTACATTATCCTTTCCCCTGTGTAATTTCCTTAACAAGCTCCAGTTTTTTTTATGCTCAGAAGGTTTACTTCCTGATATACAGCTGCCAACCCCCTTCGTGAGTGCAGTTCCTAAATGAGCTTTTTTCTCTGTTCCCTCACCAAAATCCAGATTCTTTTGGGGAGTTACCAGTACAGTATCCATACCCGGAAGTACTTAATTTATTAAGCTACTGCTTCTCTTAATCTCAATGGAGATATTTACTGATAAACAGCTACGTATGCAGCATGTACATGTCGTTCCTAAATGAGCTTTTATCTCTCTCCCCTCACCAAAATTCAGATTCTTCTGAGGAGTTCCCAGTACATTATCCTTTCCCCTGTGTAATTACCTTAACAAGCTCCAGCTGTTTTTATTCTCAGAAGGTTTACTCCCTGATATACAGCTGCCTACCCCCTTCGTAAGTGCAGGTCCTAAATGAGCTTTTTTCTCTGTTCCCTCACCACAATCCAGATTCTTTTGGGGAGTTACCAGTACAGTAACCATACCAGGAAGTACTTAATTTATTAAGCTACTGCTCTTCTTAATCTCAGTGGAGATATTTACTGATAAACAGCTACCTACGCAGCATGGTCATGTCGTTCCTATATGAGCTTTTATCTCTCTCCCCTCAGCAAAAATCAGATTCTTCTGAGGAGTTCCCAGTACATTATCCTTTCCCCTGTGTAATTACCTTAACAAGCTCCAGCTGTTTTTATTCTCAGAAGGTTTACTCCCTGATATACAGCTGCCTACCCCCTTCGTAAGTGCAGGTCCTAAATGAGCTTTTTTCTCTGTTCCATCACCACAATCCAGATTCTTTTGGGGAGTTACCGGTACAGTAACCATACCAGGAAGTACTTAATTTATTAAGCTACTGCTTTTCTTAATCTCACTGGAGATATTTACTGATAAACAGCTACCTAGGCAGCATGTTCATGTCGTTCCTAAATGAGCTTTTATCTCTCTCCCCTCACCACCAATCAGATTCTTCTGAGGAATTCCCAGGACCTTATCCTTTCCCCTGTGTAATTACCTTAACAAGCTCCAGCTGTTTTTATTCTCAGAAGGTTTACTCCATGATATACAACTGCCTACCCCCTCGTAAGTTCAGGTCCTAAATGAGCTTTTTTCTCTGTTCCCTCACCACAATCCAGATTCTTTTGGTGAGTTACCAGTACAGTAACCATACCACGAAGTACTTAATTTATTAAGCTACTACTTTTCTTAATCTCAGTGGAGATATTTACTGATAAACAGCTACCTACGCAGCATGTTCATGTCGTTCCTAAATGAGCTTTTATTTCTCTCTCCTCACCGCAAATCAGATTCTTCTGAGGAGTTCCCAGTACATTATCCTTTCCCCTATGTAATTAACTTAACAAGCTCCAGCTGTTTTTATTCTCAGAAGGTTTACTCCCTGATATACAGCTGCCTACACCCTTCGTAACTGCAGGTCATAAATGAGCTTTTTTCTCTGTTCCCTCACCACAATCCAGATTCTTTTCTGGAGTTACCAGTACAGTAAATATACCAGGAAGTACTCAATTTATTAAGCTACTGCTTTTCTTAATCTCAGTGGAGATATTTACTGATAAACAGCTACCTATGCAGCATGTTCATGTCATTCCTAAATGAGCTTTTATCTCTCTCCCCTCACAACAAATGAGATTCTTTTGAGGAGTTCCCAGTATATTATCCTTTCCCCTGTGTAATTACCTTAACAAGCTCCAGCTGTTTTTATTCTCAGAAGGTTTACTCCCTGATATACAGCTGCCTACCCCCTTCGTATGTGCAGGTCCTAAATGAGCTTTTTTCTCTGTTCCCTCAACACAATCCAGATTCTTTTGGGGAGTGACCAGTACAGTAACTATAACAGGAAGTACTTAATTTATTAAGCTACTGCTTTCTTAATCTCAGTGGAGATATTTACTGATAAACAGCTACCTACGCAGCATGTTCATGTCGTTCCTAAATGAGCTTTTATCTCTCTCCCCTCACCACAAATCAGATTATTCTGAGGAGTTCCCAGTACATTATTCTTTCCCCTGTTTAATTACCTTAACAAGCTCCAGCTGTTTTTATTCTCAGAAGGTTTATTGCCTGATACACAGATGCCTACCCCCTTCATCAGTGCAGGTCCTAAATGAGCTTTTTTCTCTGTTCCCTCACCACAATCCAGATTCTTTTGGGAGTTACCAGTACAGTAACCATCCCAGGAAGTACTTAATTTATTAAGCTACTGCTTTTCTTAATCTCAGTGGAGATATTTACTGATAAACAGCTACCTACGCAGCATGTTCATGTCGTTCTTAAATGAGCTTTTATCTCTCTCCCCTCACCGCAAATCAGATTCTTCTGAGGAGTTCCCAGTACATTATCCTTTCCCCTGTTTAATTACCTTAACAAGCTCCAGCTGTTTTTATTCTCAGAAGTTTTACTCCCTGATATACAGCTGCCTACCCATTTCGTCAGTGCAAGTCCTAAATGAGCTTTTTTCTCTGTTCCCTCACCACACTCCAGATTCTTTTGGGGAGTTACCAGTACAGTAACCATACCAGTAAGTACTTAATTTATTAAGCTACTGCTTTCCTTAATGTCAGTGGAGATATTTACTGATAAACAGCTACGTACGCAGCATGTACATGTCGTTCCTAAATGAGCTTTTATCTCTCTCCCCTCAACACAAATCAGATTCTTCTGAGGAGTTCCCAGTACATTATCCTTTCCCCTGTGTAATTACCTTAACAAGCTCCAGCTGTTTTTATTCTCAGAAGGTTTACTCCCTGATATACAGCTGTCTACCCCCTTCGTAATTGCAGGTCCTAAATGAGCTTTTTTCTCTGTTCCCTCACCACAATCCAGATTCTTTTGGGGAGTTATCAGTACAGTAACCATACCAGGAAGTACTTAATTTATTAAGCTACTGCTTTTCTTAATCTCAGTGGAGATATTTACTGATAAACAGCTACGTACGCAGCATGATCATGTCGTTCCTAAATGAGCTTTAATCTCTCTCCCCTCACCACAAATCAGATTCTTCTGTGGAGTTCCCAGTACATTATCCTTTCCCCTGTGTAATTACCTTAACAAGATCCAGCTGTTTTTATTCTCAGAAGGTTTACTCCCTGATATACAGCTGCCTACCACCTTCGTAAGTGCAGGTCCTAAATGAGCTTTTTTCTCTGTTCCCTCACCACAATCCAGATTCTTTTCTGGAGTTACCAGTACAGAAACATACCAGGAAGTACTTAATTTATTAAGGTACTGCTTTTCTTAATCTCAGTGGAGATATTTACTGATAAACAGCTACCTACGCAGCATGGTCATGTCGTTCCTATATGAGCTTTTATCTCTCTCCCCTCAGCAAAAATCAGATTCTTCTGAGGAGTTCCCAGTACATTATCCTTTCCCCTGTGTAATTACCTTAACAAGCTCCAGCTGTTTTTATTCTCAGAAGGTTTACTCCCTGATATACAGCTGCCTACCCCCTTCGTAAGTGCAGGTCCTAAATGAGCTTTTTTCTCTGTTCCATCACCACAATCCAGATTCTTTTGGGGAGTTACCGGTACAGTAACCATACCAGGAAGTACTTAATTTATTAAGCTACTGCTTTTCTTAATCTCACTGGAGATATTTACTGATAAACAGCTACCTAGGCAGCATGTTCATGTCGTTCCTAAATGAGCTTTTATCTCTCTCCCCTCACCACCAATCAGATTCTTCTGAGGAATTCCCAGGACCTTATCCTTTCCCCTGTGTAATTACCTTAACAAGCTCCAGCTGTTTTTATTCTCAGAAGGTTTACTCCATGATATACAACTGCCTACCCCCTCGTAAGTTCAGGTCCTAAATGAGCTTTTTTCTCTGTTCCCTCACCACAATCCAGATTCTTTTGGGGAGTTACCAGTACAGTAACCATACCACGAAGTACTTAATTTATTAAGCTACTACTTTTCTTAATCTCAGTGGAGATATTTACTGATAAACAGCTACCTACGCAGCATGTTCATGTCGTTCCTAAATGAGCTTTTATTTCTCTCTCCTCACCGCAAATCAGATTCTTCTGAGGAGTTCCCAGTACATTATCCTTTCCCCTATGTAATTAACTTAACAAGCTCCAGCTGTTTTTATTCTCAGAAGGTTTACTCCCTGATATACAGCTGCCTACACCCTTCGTAACTGCAGGTCATAAATGAGCTTTTTTCTCTGTTCCCTCACCACAATCCAGATTCTTTTCTGGAGTTACCAGTACAGTAAATATACCAGGAAGTACTCAATTTATTAAGCTACTGCTTTTCTTAATCTCAGTGGAGATATTTACTGATAAACAGCTACCTATGCAGCATGTTCATGTCATTCCTAAATGAGCTTTTATCTCTCTCCCCTCACAACAAATGAGATTCTTTTGAGGAGTTCCCAGTATATTATCCTTTCCCCTGTGTAATTACCTTAACAAGCTCCAGCTGTTTTTATTCTCAGAAGGTTTACTCCCTGATATACAGCTGCCTACCCCCTTCGTATGTGCAGGTCCTAAATGAGCTTTTTTCTCTGTTCCCTCAACACAATCCAGATTCTTTTGGGGAGTGACCAGTACAGTAACTATAACAGGAAGTACTTAATTTATTAAGCTACTGCTTTCTTAATCTCAGTGGAGATATTTACTGATAAACAGCTACCTACGCAGCATGTTCATGTCGTTCCTAAATGAGCTTTTATCTCTCTCCCCTCACCACAAATCAGATTATTCTGAGGAGTTCCCAGTACATTATTCTTTCCCCTGTTTAATTACCTTAACAAGCTCCAGCTGTTTTTATTCTCAGAAGGTTTATTGCCTGATACACAGATGCCTACCCCCTTCATCAGTGCAGGTCCTAAATGAGCTTTTTTCTCTGTTCCCTCACCACAATCCAGATTCTTTTGGGAGTTACCAGTACAGTAACCATCCCAGGAAGTACTTAATTTATTAAGCTACTGCTTTTCTTAATCTCAGTGGAGATATTTACTGATAAACAGCTACCTACGCAGCATGTTCATGTCGTTCTTAAATGAGCTTTTATCTCTCTCCCCTCACCGCAAATCAGATTCTTCTGAGGAGTTCCCAGTACATTATCCTTTCCCCTGTTTAATTACCTTAACAAGCTCCAGCTGTTTTTATTCTCAGAAGTTTTACTCCCTGATATACAGCTGCCTACCCATTTCGTCAGTGCAAGTCCTAAATGAGCTTTTTTCTCTGTTCCCTCACCACACTCCAGATTCTTTTGGGGAGTTACCAGTACAGTAACCATACCAGTAAGTACTTAATTTATTAAGCTACTGCTTTCCTTAATGTCAGTGGAGATATTTACTGATAAACAGCTACGTACGCAGCATGTACATGTCGTTCCTAAATGAGCTTTTATCTCTCTCCCCTCACCACAAATCAGATTCTTCTGAGGAGTTCCCAGTACATTATCCTTTCCCCTGTGTAATTACCTTAACAAGCTCCAGCTGTTTTTATTCTCAGAAGGTTTACTCCCTGATATACAGCTGTCTACCCCCTTCGTAATTGCAGGTCCTAAATGAGCTTTTTTCTCTGTTCCCTCACCACAATCCAGATTCTTTTGGGGAGTTATCAGTACAGTAACCATACCAGGAAGTACTTAATTTATTAAGCTACTGCTTTTCTTAATCTCAGTGGAGATATTTACTGATAAACAGCTACGTACGCAGCATGATCATGTCGTTCCTAAATGAGCTTTAATCTCTCTCCCCTCACCACAAATCAGATTCTTCTGTGGAGTTCCCAGTACATTATCCTTTCCCCTGTGTAATTACCTTAACAAGATCCAGCTGTTTTTATTCTCAGAAGGTTTACTCCCTGATATACAGCTGCCTACCACCTTCGTAAGTGCAGGTCCTAAATGAGCTTTTTTCTCTGTTCCCTCACCACAATCCAGATTCTTTTCTGGAGTTACCAGTACAGAAACATACCAGGAAGTACTTAATTTATTAAGGTACTGCTTTTCTTAATCTCAGTGGAGATATTTACTGATAAACAGCTACCTACGCAGCATGTTCATGTCATTACTAAATGAGCTTTTATCTCTCTCCCCTCACCACAAATGAGATTCTTCTGACGAGTTCCCAGTACATTATCCTTTCCCCTGTGTAATTACCTTAAGAAGCTACAGCTGTTTTTATTCTCAGAAGGTTTACTCCCTGATATACAGCTGCCTACCCCCTTCGTATGTGAAGCTCCTAAATGAGCTTTATTCTCTGTTCCCTCACCACAATCCAGATTCTTTTCGGGAGTTACCAGTACAGTAACCATACCAGGAAGTACTTAATTTATTAAGCTACTGCTTTTCTTAATCTCAGTGGAGATATTTACTGATAAACAGCTACCTAGGCAGCATGTTCATTTCGTTCCTAAACGAGCATATATCTCTCTCAACTCACCACAAATCAGATTCTTCTGAGGAGTTCCCAGTACCTTTTCCTCTCCCCGGTGTAATTACCTTAACAAGCTCCTGCTGTTTTTATTCTCAAAAGGTTTACTCCCTGATATACAGCTGCCTACCCCCTTCGTAAGTGCAGGTCCTAACTGAGCTTTTTTCTCTGTTTCGTCACCACAATCCATATTCATTTGGGGAGTTACCAGTACAGTAACCATACCAGGAAGTACTTAATCTATTAAGCTACTGCTTTTCTTAATCTCAGTGGAGATATTTACTGGTAAATAGCTACCTACGCAGCATGTTCATGTCGTTCCTAAGTGAGCTATTATCTCTCTCCCTTCACCAGAAATCAGATTCTTCTGAGGAGTTCCCAGTACATTATCCTTTCCCCTGTGTAATTACCTTAACAAGCTCCAGCTGTTTTTATTCTCAGAAGGTTTACTCCCTGATATACAGCTGCCTAACCCTTCGTAAGTGCAGGTCCTAAATGAGCTTTTTTCTCTGTTCCCTCACCACAATCCAGATTCTTTTGGGGAGTTACCAGTACAGTAACCATACCAGGAAGTACTTAATTTATTAAGCTACTGCTTTGCTTAATCTCAGTGCAGATATTTACTGATAAACAGCTACCTACACAGCATGTTCATGTCGTTCCTAAATGAGCTTTTATCTCTCTCCCCTCACCACAATTCAGATTCTTCTGAGGAGTTCCCAGTACATTATCCTTTCCCCTGTGTAATTACCTTAACAAGCTCATCTGTTTTTATTCTCAGAAGGTTTACTCCCTGATATACAGCTGCTTACCCCCTTCGTAAGTGCAGGTCCTAACTGAGCTTTTTTGTCTGTTTCCTCACCACAATCCAGATTCTTTTGGGAGTTACCAGTACAGTAACCATACCAGGAAGTACTTAATTTATTAAGCTACTGCTTTTCTTAATCTCAGTGGAGATATTTACTGATAAACAGCTACCTACGCAGCATGTTCATGTCGTTCCTAAATGAGCGTTTATCTCTCTCCCCTCACGACAAATCAGATTCTTCTAAGGACTTCTCAGTACATTATCCTTTCCCCTGTGTAATTACCTTAACAAGCTCCAGCTGTTTTTATTCTCACAAGGTTTACTCCCAGATATACTGCTGCCTACACCCTTCGTAAGTGCAGGTCCTAAATGAGCTTTTTTCTCTGTTCCCTCACCACAATCCAGATTCTTTTGGCGAGTAACCAGTACAGTAACCATACCAGGAAGTACTTAATTTATTAAGCTACTGCTTTTCTTAATCTCTGTGGAGATATTTACTGATAAACACCTACCTACTCAGCATGTTCTTGTCGTT
The DNA here is from genome assembly GCF_023159225.1 of Perognathus longimembris pacificus. Lineage (NCBI taxonomy): Eukaryota > Metazoa > Chordata > Mammalia > Rodentia > Heteromyidae > Perognathus > Perognathus longimembris. The sequence continues at coordinate 25,587 of NW_025956624.1, forward strand.
CCTAAAGGAGCTTTTATCTCTCTCCCCTCAGCACAAATGAGATTCTTCTGAGGAGTTCCCAGGACATTATCCTTTCCCCTGTGTAATTACCTTAACAAGCTCCAGCTGTTTTTATTCTCAGAAGGTTTAGTCCCTGATATACAGCTGCCTACCCCCTTCGTAAGTGCAGGTCCTAAATGAGCTTTTTTCTCTGTTCCCTCACCACAATCCAGATTTTTTTGGGGAGTTCCAGTACAGTAACCATACCAGGAAGTACTTAATTTATTAAGCTACTGCTTTTCTTAATCTCAGGGGAGATATTTACTGATAAACAGCTACCTACGCAGCATGTTCATGTCTTTCCTAAATGAGCTTTTATCTCTCTCCCCTCAAAACAAATCAGATTCTTCTGAGGTGATCCCAGTACAATATCCTTTCCCCTGTGTAATTACCTTAACAAGCTCCAGCTGTTTTTATTCTCAGAATGATTACTCCCTGATATACAGCTGCCTACCCCCTTCGTAAGTGCAGGTCCTAAATGAGTTTTTTCTCTGTTCCCTCACCACAATCCAGATTATTTTGGGGAGTTACCAGTACAGTATCCATACCAGGAAGTACTTAATTCATTAAGCTACTGCTTTTCTTAATCTCAGTGCAGATATTTACTGATAAACAGCTACGTATGCAACATGTTCATGTCGTTCTTATATGAGCTTCTATCTCTCTCCCCTCACCACTAATCAGATTCTTCTGAGGAGTTCCCAGTACATTATCCTTTCCCCTGTGTAATTACCTTAACAAGATCCAGCTGTTTTTATTCTCAGAATGTTTACTCCCTGATATACAGCTGCCTACCCCCTTCGTAAGTGCAGGTCCTAAATGAGCTTTTTTCTCTGTTCCCACACCACAATCCAGATTCTTTTGGGGAGTTACCAGTACAGTAACCATACCAGGAAGTACTTAATTTATTAAGCTACTGCTTTTCTTAATCTCAGTGGAGATATTTACTGATAAACAGCTACCTATGCAGCATGTTCATGTCGTTCCTAAATGAGCTTTTATCTCTCTTCCCTCACCACAAATCAGATTCTTCTGAGGAGTTCCCAGTGCATTATCCTTTCCCCTGTGTAATTACCTTAAAAAGCTCCAGCTGGTTTTATTCTCAGAAGTTTTTCTCCCTGATATACAGCTGCCTACCCCCTTCGTAAGTGCAGGTCCTAAATGAGCTTTTTTCTCTGTTCCCTCACCACAATCCAGATTCTTTTGGGGAGTTACCAGTACAGTAACCATACCAGGAAGTACTTAGTGTATTAAGCTATTGCTTTTCTTAATCTCAGTGGAGATATTTACTGATAAACAGCTACCTATGCATAATGTTCATGTCGTTCCTAAATGAGCTTTTATCTATCTACCCTCACCACAAATCAGATTCTTCTGAGGAGTTCCCAGTACATTATCCTTTCCCCTGTGTAACTACCTTAACAAGCTCCAGCTGGTTTTATTCTCAGAAGGTTTACTCCCTGATATACAGCTGCCTAACCTCTTCGTAAGTGCAGGGCCTAAATGAGCTTTTTTATCTGTTCCCTCACCACAATCCAGATTCTTTTGGGGAGTTACCAGTACAGTAACCATACCAGGAAGTACTTAATTTATTAAGCTACTGCTTTTCTTAATCTCAGTGGAGATATTTACTGATAAACAGATACCTACGCAGCATGTTCATATCGTTCCTAAACCAGCTTTTATCTCTCTCCTCTCACCACAAATCAGTTTCTTCTGAGGAGTTCCCAGTACATTATCCTTTCCCCTGTGTAATTACCTTAACAAGCTCCAGCTGTTTTTATTCTCAGAAGGTTTAGTCCCTGATATACTGCTACCTACCCCTTCGTAAGTGCAAGTCCTAAATGAGCTTTATTCTCGGTTCCCTCACCACAATCCAGATTCTTTTGGGGAGTTACCAGTACAGTATCCATACCAGGAAGTACTTAATTTATTAAGCTACTGCTTTTCTTACTCTCAGTGGAGATATTTACTGATAAACAGCTAAATACGCAGCATGTTCATGTCGTTCCTAAATGAGCTTTTATCTCTCTCCCCTCATAACAAATCAGATTCTTCTGAGGAGTTCCCAGTACATTATCCTTTCCCCTGTGTAATTACTTTAACAAGCTCGAGCTGGTTTTATTCTCAGAAGCTTTACTCCCTGATATACAGCTGCCTACCCCCTTCGTATGTGCAGGTCCTAAATGAGCTTTTTTCTCTGTTCCCACACCACATCCAGATTCCTTAGGGGAGTTACCAGTACAATAACCATACCAAGAAGTACTTAATTTATTAAGCTTCTGCTTTTCTTAATCTCAGTGGATATATTTACTGATAAACAGCTACCTATGCAGCATGTTCATGTCGTTCCTAAATGAGCTTTTATCTCTCTCCCCTCACCACAAATCAGATTCTTCTGAGGAGTTCCCAGTACATTATCCTTTCCCCTGTGTAAGTACCTTAACAAGCTCCAGCTGGTTTTATTCTCAGAAGGTTTACTCCCTCATATACAGCTGCCTACCCCCTTCGTAAGTGCAGGTCCTAAATGACCTTTTTTCTCTGTTCCCTCACCACAATCCAGATTCTTTGGGGAGTACCAGTACAGTAACCATACCAGGAAGTACTTAATTCATTAAGCTACTGCTTTTCTTAATCTCAGTGGAGATATTTACTGATAAACAGCTACCTACGCAGGATGTTCATGTCGTTCCTAAATGAGCTTTTATCTATCTCCCCTCACCACAAATCAGATTCTTCTGAGGAGTTCCCCGTACATTATCCTTTCCCCTGTGTAATTACTTTAACAAGCTCCAGCTCATTTTATTCTCAGAAGGTTTACTCCCTGATATACAGCTGCCTACCCCCTTCGTAAGTGCAGGTCCTAAATGAGCTTTTTTCTCTGTTCCCTCACCACAATCCAGATTCTTTTGGGGAGTACCAGTACAGTAACCATACCAGGAAGTACTTAATTTATTAAGCTACCGCTTTTCTTAATCTCAGTGGAGATAATTACTGATAAACAGCTACCTATGCAGCATGTTCATGTCTTTCCTAATGAGCTTTTATCTCTCTCCCCTCAAAACAAATCAGATTCTCTGAGGAGTTCCCAGTACATTATCCTTTCCCCTGTGTAATTACCTTAACAAGCTCCAGCTGTTTATTCTCAGAAGGTTTACTCCCTGATATACAGCTGCCTACCCCCTTCGTAAGTGCAGGTCCTAAATGAGCTTTTTTCTCTGTTCCCTCACCACAATCCAGATTCTTTTGGGGAGTTACCAGTACAGTAACCATACCAGGAAGTACTTAATTTATTAAGCTAATGCTTTGCTTAATCTCATGGAGATATTTACTGATAAACAGCTACCTACACAGCATGTTCATGTCGTTCCTAAATGAGCTTTTATCTCTCTCCCCTCACCACAAATCAGATTCTTTGAGGAGTTCCCAGTACATTATCCTTTCCCCTGTGTAATTACCTTAACAAGCTCCAGCTGTTTTTATTCTCAGAAGCCTTACTCCCTGATGTACAGCTGCCTACCCCCTTCGTAAGTGCAGGTCCTAAATGAGCTTTTTTCTCTGTTCCCTCACCACAATCCAGATTCTTTTGGGGAGTTACCAGTACAGTATCCATACCAGGAAGTACTTAATTTATTAAGCTACTGCTTTTCTTAATCTCAGTGGAGATATTTCCTGATAAACAGCTACCTACGCAGCATGTTCATGTCGTTCCTAAATGAGCTTTTATCTCTCTCCCCTCAAAACAAATCAGATTCTTCTGAGGAGTTCCCAGTACATTATCCTTTCCCCTGTGTAATTACCTTAACAAGCTCCAGCTGGTTTTATTCTCAGAAGGTTTACTCCCTGATATACAGCTGCCTACCCCCTTCGTATGTGCAGGTCCTAAATGAGCTTTTTTCTCTGTTCCCTCACCACAATCCAGATTCTTTGGGGAGCTACCAGTACAGTAACCATACCAGGAAGTACTTAATTCATTAAGCTACTGCTTTTCTTAATCTCAGTGGAGATATTTGCTGATAACAGCTACCTATGCAGCATGTTCATGTCGTTCCTAAATGAGCTTTTATCTCTCTCCCCTCACCACAAATCAGATTCTTCTGAGGAGTTCCCAGTACATTATCCTTTCCCCTGTGAAATTACCTTAACAAGCTCCAGCTGATTTTATTCTCAGAAGGTTTACTCCCTGATATACAGCTGCCTACCCCCTTCGTAAGCTCAGGTACTAAATGAGCTTTTTTCTCTGTTCCTCACCACAATCCAGATTCTTTTGGGGAGTTACTAGTACAGTATCCATACCAAGAAGTACTTAATTTATTAAGCTACTGCTTTTCTTAATCTCAGTGGAGATATTTACTGATAAAAAGCTACCTACGCAGCATGTTCATGTCGTTCCTAAATGAGCTTTTATCTCTCTTCCCTCACCACGAATCAGATTCTTCTGAGGAGTTCCCAGTACATTATCCTTTCCCCTGTGTAATTACCTTAACAAGCTCCAGCTGTTTTTACTCTCAGAAGGTTTACTCCCTGATATACAGCTGCCTACCCCCTTCGTAAGTGCAGGTCCTAAATGAGCTTTATTCTCTTCCCTCACCACAATCCAGATTCTTTTGGTGAGTTACCAGTACAGTAACCATACCAGGACGTACTTAATTTATTAAGCTACAGCTTTTCTTAATCTCAGTGGAGATATTTACTGATAAACAGCTACGTATGCAGCATGTTCATGTCGTTCCTAAATGAGCTTTTATCTCTCTCCCCTCACTACAAATCAGATTCTTCTGAGGAGTTCCCAGTACATTATCTTGTCCCCTGTGTAATTATCTTAAGAACCTCCAGCTTTTTTATTCTCAGAAGGGATACTCCCTGATATACAGTTGCCTATCCCCTTCGTAAGTGCCGGTCCTAAATGAGCTTTTTTCTCTGTTCCCTCTCCACAATCCAGATCTTTTGGGGAGCTACCAGTACAGTAACCATACCAGGAAGTACTTAATTTATTAAGCTACTGCTTTTCTTAATCTCAGTGGAGATATTTACTGATAAACAGCTACCTATGCAGCATTTCCATGTCGTTCTAAATGAGCTTTTATCTCTCTTCCCTCACCACAAATCAGATTCTTCTGAGGAGTTCCCAGTGCATTATCCTTTCCCCTGTGTAATTACCTTAAAAAGCTCCAGCTGGTTTTATTCTCAGAAGTTTACTCCCTGATATACAGCTGCCTACCCCCTTCGTAAGTGCAGGTCCTAAATGAGCTTTTTTCTCTGTTCCCTCACCACAATCCAGATTCTTTTGGGGAGTTACCAGTACAGTAACCATACCAGGAAGTACTTAGTGTATTAAGCTATTGCTTTTCTTAATCTCAGTGGAGATATTTACTGATAAACAGCTACCTATGCATAATGTTCATGTCGTTCCTAAATGAGCTTTTATCTATCTACCCTCACCACAAATCAGATTCTTCTGAGGAGTTCCCAGTACATTATCCTTTCCCCTGTGTAACTACCTTAACAAGCTCCAGCTGGTTTTATTCTCAGAAGGTTTACTCCCTGATATACAGCTGCCTAACCTCTTCGTAAGTGCAGGGCCTAAATGAGCTTTTTTATCTGTTCCCTCACCACAATCCAGATTCTTTTGGGGAGTTACCAGTACAGTAACCATACCAGGAAGTACTTAATTTATTAAGCTACTGCTTTTCTTAATCTCAGTGGAGATATTTACTGATAAACAGATACCTACGCAGCATGTTCATATCGTTCCTAAACCAGCTTTTATCTCTCTCCTCTCACCACAAATCAGTTTCTTCTGAGGAGTTCCCAGTACATTATCCTTTCCCCTGTGTAATTACCTTAACAAGCTCCAGCTGTTTTTATTCTCAGAAGGTTTAGTCCCTGATATACTGCTACCTACCCCTTCGTAAGTGCAAGTCCTAAATGAGCTTTATTCTCGGTTCCCTCACCACAATCCAGATTCTTTTGGGGAGTTACCAGTACAGTATCCATACCAGGAAGTACTTAATTTATTAAGCTACTGCTTTTCTTACTCTCAGTGGAGATATTTACTGATAAACAGCTAAATACGCAGCATGTTCATGTCGTTCCTAAATGAGCTTTTATCTCTCTCCCCTCATAACAAATCAGATTCTTCTGAGGAGTTCCCAGTACATTATCCTTTCCCCTGTGTAATTACTTTAACAAGCTCGAGCTGGTTTTATTCTCAGAAGCTTTACTCCCTGATATACAGCTGCCTACCCCCTTCGTATGTGCAGGTCCTAAATGAGCTTTTTTCTCTGTTCCCACACCACATTCCAGATTCCTTAGGGGAGTTACCAGTACAATAACCATACCAAGAAGTACTTAATTTATTAAGCTTCTGCTTTTCTTAATCTCAGTGGATATATTTACTGATAAACAGCTACCTATGCAGCATGTTCATGTCGTTCCTAAATGAGCTTTTATCTCTCTCCCCTCAAAACAAATCAGATTCTTCTGAGGAGTTCCCAGTACATTATCCTTTCCCCTGTGTAAGTACCTTAACAAGCTCCAGCTGGTTTTATTCTCAGAAGGTTTACTCCCTCATATACAGCTGCCTACCCCCTTCGTAAGTGCAGGTCCTAAATGACCTTTTTTCTCTGTTCCCTCACCACAATCCAGATTCCTTTGGGGAGCTACCAGTACAGTAACCAGACCAGGAAGTACTTAATTCATTAAGCTACTGCTTTTCTTAATCTCAGTGGAGATATTTACTGATAAACAGCTACCTACGCAGGATGTTCATGTCGTTCCTAAATGAGCTTTTATCTATCTCCCCTCACCACAAATCAGATTCTTCTGAGGAGTTCCCCGTACATTATCCTTTCCCCTGTGTAATTACTTTAACAAGCTCCAGCTCATTTTATTCTCAGAAGGTTTACTCCCTGATATACAGCTGCCTACCCCCTTCGTAAGTGCAGGTCCTAAATGAGCTTTTTTCTCTGTTCCCTCACCACAATCCAGATTCTTTTGGGGAGCTACCAGTACAGTAACCATACCAGGAAGTACTTAATTTATTAAGCTACCGCTTTTCTTAATCTCAGTGGAGATAATTACTGATAAACAACTACCTATGCAGCATGTTCATGTCTTTCCTTAATGAGCTTTTATCTCTCTCCCCTCAAAACAAATCAGATTCTTCTGAGGAGTTCCCAGTACATTATCCTTTCCCCTGTGTATCTACCTTAACAAGCTCCAGCTGGTTTATTCTCAGAAGGTTTACTCCCTGATATACTGCTGCCTACCCCCTTCGTAAGTGCAGGTCCTAAATGAGCTTTTTTCTCTGTTCCCTCACCACAATCCAGATTCTTTTGGGGAGTTACCAGTACAGTAACCATACCAGGAAGTACTTAATTTATTAAGCTAATGCTTTGCTTAATCTCATTGGAGATATTTACTGATAAACAGCTACCTACACAGCATGTCATGTCGTTCCTAAACCAGCTTTTATCTCTCTCCCCTCACCACAAATCAGATTCTTTCAGAGTTCCCAGTACATTATCCTTTCCCCTGTGTAATTACCTTAACAAGCTCCAGCTGTTTTTATTCTCAGAAGCCTTACTCCCTGATGTACAGCTGCCTACCCCCTTCGTAAGTGCAGGTCCTAAATGAGCTTTTTTCTCTGTTCCCTCACCACAATCCATATTCTTTTGGGGAGTTACCAGTACAGTATCCATACCAGGAAGTACTTAATTTATTAAGCTACTGCTTTTCTTAATCTCAGTGGAGATATTTCCTGATAAACAGCTACCTACGCAGCATGTTCATGTCGTTCCTAAATGAGCTTTTATCTCTCTCCCCTCAAAACAAATCAGATTCTTCTGAGGAGTTCCCAGTACATTATCCTTTCCCCTGTGTAATTACCTTAACAAGCTCCAGCTGTTTTATTCTCAGAAGGTTTACTCCCTGATATACAGCTGCCTACCCCCTTCGTATGTGCAGGTCCTAAATGAGCTTTTTTCTCTGTTCCCTCACCACAATCCAGATTCTTTGGGGAGCTACCAGTACAGTAACCATACCAGGAAGTACTTAATTCATTAAGCTACTGCTTTTCTTAATCTCAGTGGAGATATTTGCTGATAACAGCTACCTATGCAGCATGTTCATGTCGTTCCTAAATGAGCTTTTATCTCTCTCCCCTCACCACAAATCAGATTCTTCTGAGGAGTTCCCAGTACATTATCCTTTCCCCTGTGAATTACCTTAACAAGCTCCAGCTGATTTTATTCTCAGAAGGTTTACTCCCTGATATACAGCTGCCTACCCCCTTCGTAAGTCAGGTCCTAAATGAGCTTTTTTCTCTGTTCCCTCACCACAATCCAGATTCTTTTGGGGAGTTACCAGTACAGTATCCATACCAAGAAGTACTTAATTTATTAAGCTACTGCTTTTCTTAATCTCAGTGGAGATATTTACTGATAAAAAGCTACCTACGCAGCATGTTCATGTCGTTCCTAAATGAGCTTTTATCTCTCTCCCTCACCACGAATCAGATTCTTCTGAGGAGTTCCCAGTACATTATCCTTTCCCCTGTGTAATTACCTTAACAAGCTCCAGCTGTTTTTAGTCTCAGAAGGTTTACTCCCTGATATACAGCTGCCTACCCCCTTCGTAAGTGCAGGTCCTAAATGAGCTTTATTCTCTTCCCTCACCACAATCCAGATTCTTTTGGTGAGTTACCAGTACAGTAACCATACCAGGACGTACTTAATTTATTAAGCTACAGCTTTTCTTAATCTCAGTGGAGATATTTACTGATAAACAGCTACGTATGCAGCATGTTCATGTCGTTCCTAAATGAGCTTTTATCTCTCTCCCCTCACTACAAATCAGATTCTTCTGAGGAGTTCCCAGTACATTATCTTGTCCCCTGTGTAATTATCTTAAGAACCTCCAGCTTTTTTTATTCTCAGAAGGGATACTCCCTGATATACTGTTGCCTATCCCCTTCGTAAGTGCCGGTCCTAAATGAGCTTTTTTCTCTGTTCCCTCTCCACAATCCAGAATCTTTTGGGGAGCTACCAGTACAGTAACCATACCAGGAAGTATTTAATATATTAAGCTACTGCTTTTATTAATGTCAGTGGGGATATTTACTGAAAAACAGCTACATATGCAGCATTTCCATGTCGTTCTTAAATGAGCTTTTATCTCTCTCCCCTCACCACAAATCAGATTCTTCTGAGGAGTTCCCAGTACATTATCCTTTCCCCTGTGTAATTACCTTAACAAGCTCCAGCTGTTTTTATTCTCAGAAGGTTTACTCCCTGATATACAGCTGCCTACCCCCTTCGTAAGTGCCTGTCCTAAATGAGCTTTTTTCTCTGTTCCCTCACCACAATCCAGATTCTTTTGGGGAGTTACGAGTACAGTAACCATACCAGGAAGTACTTAATTTATTAAGCTACTGCTTTTCTTAATCTCAGTGGAGATATTTACTGATAAACAGCTACCTACGCAGCATGTTCATGTCGTTATTAAATGAGCTTTTATCTCTCTCACCTCACCAAAAATCAGATTCTTCTGAGGAGTTCCGAGTACATTATCCTTTCCCCTGTGTAATTACCTTAACAAGCTCCAGCTGTTTTTATTCTCCTAAGGTTTACTCCCTGATATACAGCTGCCTACCCCCTTCGTAAGTGCAGGTCCTAAATGAGCTTTTTTCTCTGTTCCCTCACCACAATCCAGATTCTTTTGGGGAGTTACCAGTACAGTAACCATTCCAGGAAGTACTTAATTTATTAAGCTACTGCTTTTCTTAATCTCAGTGGAGATATTTACTGATAAACAGCTACCTACGCAGCATGTTCATGTCGTTCCTAAATGAGCTTTTATCTCTCTCCCCTCACCACAAATCAGATTCTTCTGAGGAGTTCCCAGTACATTATCCTTTCCCCTGTGTAATTACCTTAACAAGCTCCAGCTGTTTTTATTCTCAGAAGGTTTACTCCCTGATACACAGCTGCCTACCCCCTTCGTAAGTGCAGGTCCTAAATGAGCTTTTTTCTCTGTTCCCTCACCACAATCCAGATTCTTTTGGGGAGTTACCAGTACAGTATCCATACCAGGAAGTACTTAATTTATTAAGCTACTGCTTTTCTTAATCTCAGTGGAGATATTTACTGATAAACAGCTACCTACGCAGCATGTTCATGTCTTTCCTAAATGAGCTTTTATCTCTCTCCCCTCAAAACAAATCAGATTCTTCTGAGGAGTTCCCAGTACATTATCCTTTCCCCTGTGTAAATACCTTAACAAGCTCCAGCTGTTTTTATTCTCAGAAGGTTTACTCCCTGATATACAGCTGCCTACCCACTTCGTAAGTGCAGGTCCTAAATGAGCTTTTTTCTCTGTTCCCTCACCACAATACAGATTCCTTTGGGGAGTTACCAGTACAGGACCCATACCAGGAAGTACTTAATTTATTAAGCTACTGCTTTTCTTAATCTCAGTGGAGATATTTACTGATAAACATCTACCTACGCAGCATGTTCATGTCGTTCCTAAATGAGCTTATATCTCTCTCCCCTCACCACAAATCAGATTCTTCTGAGGAGTTCCCAGTACATTATCCTTTCCCCTGTGTAATTACCTTAACAACTCCAGCTGTTTTTATTCTCAGAAGGTTTACTCCCTGATATACAGCTGCCTACCCCCTTCGTAAGTGCAGGTCCTAAATGATCTTTTTTCTCTGTTCCCTCACCACAATCCAGATTCTTTTGGGGAGTTACCAGTACAGTAACCATACCAGGAAGTACTTAATTTATTAAGCTACTGCTTTTCTTAATCTCAGTGGAGATATTTACTGATAAACAGCTACCTACGCAGCATGTTCATGTCGTTCCTAAATGAGCTTTTATCTCTCTCCCCTCACCACAAATCAGATTCTTCTGAGGAGTTCCCAGTACATTATCCTTTCCCCTGTGTAATTACCTTAACAAGCTCCAGCTGTTTTTACTCTCAGAAGGTTTACTCCCTGATATACAGCTGCCTACACCCTTCGTAAGTGCAGGTCCTAAATGAGCTTTATTCTCTGTTCCCTCACCACAATCCAGATTCTTTTGGTGAGTTACCAGTACAGTAACCATACCAGGACGTACTTAATTTATTAAGCTACAGCTTTTCTTAATCTCAGTGGAGATATTTACTGATAAACAGCTACGTATGCAGCATGTTCATGTCGTTCCTAAATGAGCTTTTATCTGTCTCCCCTCACTACTAATCAGATTCTTCTGAGGAGTTCCCAGTACATTATCTTGTCCCCTGTGTAATTATCTTAAGAACCTCCAGCTGTTTTTATTCTCAGAAGGGATACTCCCTGATATACTGTTGCCTAACCCCTTCGTAAGTGCCAGTACTAAATGAGCTTTTTTCTCTGTTCCCTCTCCACAATCCAGAATCTTTTGGGGAGCTACCAGTACAGTAACCATACCAGGAAGTATTTAATATATTAAGCTACTGCTTTTATTAATGTCAGTGGGGATATTTACTGAAAAACAGCTACCTATGCAGCATTTCCATGTCGTTCCTAAATGAGCTTTTATCTCTCTCCCCTCACCACAAATCAGATTCTTCTGAGGAGTTCCCAGTACATTATCCTTTCCCCTGTGTAATTACCTTAACAAGCTCCAGCTGTTTTTGTTCTCAGAAGGGATACTCCCTGATATACAGCTGCCTACCCCCTTCGTAAGTGCAGGTCCAAAATGAGCTTTTTTCTCTGTTCCCTCACCACAATCCAGATTCTTTTGGGGAGTTACCAGTACAGTAACCATACCAGGAAGTACTTAATTTATTAAGCTACTGCTTTTCTTAATCTCAGTGGAGATATTTACTGATAAACAGCTACGTATGCAGCATGTTCATGTCGTTCCTAAATGAGCTTTTATCTCTCTCCCCTCACCACAAATCAGATTCTTCTGAGGAGTTCCCAGTACATTATCCTTTCCCCTGTGTAATTACCTTAACAAGCTCCAGCTGTTTTTATTCTCAGAAGGTTTACTCCCTGATATACAGCTGCCTACCCCCTTCCTAAGTGCAGGTCCTAAATGAGCTTTTTTCTCTGTTCCCTCACCACAATCCAGATTCTTTTGGGGAGTTACCAGTACAGTAACCATACCAGGAAGTACTTAATTTATTAAGCTACTGCTCTTCTTAATCTCAGTGGAGATATTTACTGATAAACAGCTACCTACGCAGCATGTTCATGTCGTTCCTAAATGAGCTTTTTTCTCTCTCCCCTCACCACAAATCAGATTCTTCTAAGGAGTTCCCAGTACATTATCCTTTCCCCTGTGTAATTACCTTAACAAGCTCCAGCTGTTTTTATTCTCAGAAGGTTTACGCCCTGAAATACAGCTGTCTTCCCCCTTCGTAAGTGCAGGTCCTAAATGAGCTTTTTTCTCTTTTCCCTCACCACAATCCAGATTCTTTTGGGGAGTTACCAGTACAGTAACCATACCAGGAAGTACTTAATTTATTAAGCTACTGCTTTTCGTAATCTCAGTGGAGATATTTACTGATAAACAGCTACCTACGCAGCATGTTCATGTCGTTCCTAAATGAGCTTCTATCTCTCTCCCCTCAAAAAAAATCAGATTCTTCTGAGGAGTTCCCAGTACATTATCCTTTCCCCTGTGTAATTACCTTAACAAGCTCCAGATGTTTTTATTCTCAGAAGGGATACTCCCTGATATACAGCTGCCTACCCACTTCGTAAGGTCAGGTACTAAATGAGCTTTTTTCTCTGTTCCCTCACCACAATCCAGATTCTTTTGGGGAGTTACCAGTACAGTATCCATACCAAGAAGTACTTAATTTATTAAGCTACTGCTTTTCTTAATCTCAGTGGAGATATTTGCTGATAACAGCTACGTATGCAGCATGTTCATGTCGTTCCTAAATGAGCTTTTATCTCTCTCCCCTCACCACAAATCAGATTCTTCTGAGGAGTTCCCAGTACATTATCCTTTCCCCTGTGTAATTACCTTAACAAGCTCCAGCTGTTTTATTCTCAGAAGGTTTACTCCCTGATATACAGCTGCCTACCCCCTTCGTAAGTGCAGGTCCTAAATGAGCTTTTTTCTCTGTTCCCTCACCACAATCCAGATTCTTTTGGGGAGTTACCAGTACAGTAACCATACCAAGGAAGTACTTAATTTATTAAGCTACTGCTTTTCTTAATCTCAGTGGAGATATTTACTGATAAACAGCTACCTACGCAGCATGTTCATGTCGTTCCTAAATGAGCTTTTATCTCTCTCCCCTCACCACAAATCAGATTCTTCTGAGGAGTTCCCAGTACATTATCCTTTCCCCTGTGTAATTACCTTAACAAGCTCCAGCTGTTTTTATTCTCAGAAGGTTTACTCCCTGATATACAGCTGCCTACCCCTTCGTAAGTGCAGGTCCTAAATGAGCTTTTTCTCTGTCCCTCACCACAATCCAGATTCTTTTGGGAGTTACCAGTACAGTAACCATACCAGGAAGTACTTAATTTATTAAGCTACTGCTTTTCTTAATCTCAGTGGAGATATTTACTGATAAACAGCTACCTATGCAGCATGTTCATGTCGTTCCTAAATGAGCTTTTATCTCTCTCCCCTCACTACAAATCAGATTCTTCTGAGGAGTTCCCAGTACATTATCTTTCCCCTGTGTAATTACCTTAACAAGCTCCAGCTGTTTTTATTCTCAGAAGGGATACTCCCTGATATACAGCTGCCTACCCCTTCGTAAGTGCAGGTCCTAAATGAGCTTTTTTCTCTGTTCCCTCACCACAATCCAGATTCTTTTGGGGAGTTACCAGTACAGTAACCATACCAGGAAGTACTTAATTATTAAGCTACTGCTTTTCTTAATCTCAGTGGAGATATTTACTGATAAACAGCTACGTATGCAGCATGTTCATGTCGTTCCTAAATGAGCTTTTATCTCTCTCCCCTCACCACAAATCAGATTCTTCTGAGGAGTTCCCAGTACATTATCCTTTCCCCTGTGTAATTACCTTAACAAGCTCCAGCTGTTTTTATTCTCAGAAGGTTTACTCCCTGATATACAGCTGCCTACCCCCTTCGTAAGTGCAGGTCCTAAATGAGCTTTTTCTCTGTTCCCTCACCACAATCCAGATTCTTTTGGGGAGTTACGAGTACAGTAACCATACCAGGAAGTACTTAATTTATTAAGCTACTGCTTTTCTTAATCTCAGTGGAGATATTTACTGATAAACAGCTACCTACGCAGCATGTTCATGTCGTTATTAAATGAGCTTTTATCTCTCTCCCCTCACCACAAATCAGATTCTTCTGAGGAGTTCCGAGTACATTATCCTTTCCCCTGTGTAATTACCTTAACAAGCTCCAGCTGTTTTTATTCTCAGAAGGTTTACTCCCTGATATACAGCTGCCTACCCCCTTCGTAAGTGCAGGTCCTAAATGAGCTTTTTTCTCTGTTCCCTCACCACAATCCAGATTCTTTTGGGGAGTTACCAGTACAGTAACCATACCAGGAAGTACTTAATTTATTAAGCTACTGCTTTTCTTAATCTCAGTGGAGATATTTACTGATAAACAGCTACCTACGCAGCATGTTCATGTCGTTCCTAAATGAGCTTTTATCTCTCTCCCCTCACCACAAATCAGATTCTTCTGAGGAGTTCCCAGTACATTATCCTTTCCCCTGTGTAATTACCTTAACAAGCTCCAGCTGTTTTTATTCTCAGAAGGTTTACTCCCTGATATACAGCTGCCTACCCCCTTCGTAAGTGCAGGTCCTAAATGAGCTTTTTCTCTTTCCCTCACCACAATCCAGATTCTTTTGGGAGTTACCAGTACAGTATCCATACCAGGAAGTACTTAATTTATTAAACTACTGCTTTTCTTAATCTCAGTGGAGATATTTACTGATAAACAGCTACCTACGCAGCATGTTCATGTCTTCCTAAATGAGCTTTTATCTCTCTCCCCTCAACAAATCAGATTCTTCTGAGGAGTTCCCAGTACATTATCCTTTCCCCTGTGTAAATACTTAACAAGCTCCAGCTGTTTTTTATTCTCAGAAGGTTTACTCCCTGATATACAGCTGCCTACCCACTTCGTAAGTGCAGTCCTAAATGAGCTTTTTTCTCTGTTCCCTCACCACAATCAGATTCTTTGGGGAGTTACCAGTACAGGACCCATACCAGGAAGTATTAATTTATTAAGCTACTGCTTTTCTTAATCCAGTGGGATATTTACTGATAAACATCTACCTACGCAGCATGTTCATGTCGTTCCTAAATGAGCTTTATCTCTCTCCCCTCACCACAAATCAGATTCTTCTGAGGAGTTCCCAGTACATTATCCTTTCCCCTGTGTAATTACCTTAACAACTCCAGCTGTTTTTATTCTCAGAAGGTTTACTCCCTGATATACAGCTGCCTACCCCCTTCGTAAGTGCAGTCCTAAATGAGCTTTTTTCTCTGTTCCCTCACCACAATCCAGATTCTTTTGGGGAGTTACCAGTACAGTAACCATACCAGGAAGTACTTAATTTATTAAGCTACTGCTTTTCTTAATCTCAGTGGAGATATTTACTGATAAACAGCTACCTACGCAGCATGTTCATGTCGTTCTAAATGAGCTTTTATCTCTCTCCCTCACCACAAATCAGATTCTTCTGAGGAGTTCCAGTACATTATCCTTTCCCCTGTGTAATTACCTTAACAAGCTCCAGCTGTTTTTACTCTCAGAAGGTTTACTCCCTGATATACAGCTGCCTACACCCTTCGTAAGTGCAGGTCCTAAATGAGCTTTATTCTCTGTTCCCTCACCACAATCCAGATTCTTTTGGGAGTTACCAGTACAGTAACCATACCAGGACGTACTTAATTTATTAAGCTACAGCTTTTCTTAATCTCAGTGGAGATATTTACTGATAAACAGCTACCTATGCAGCATGTTCATGTCGTTCCTAAATGAGCTTTTATCTGTCTCCCCTCACCACAATCAGATTCTTCTGAGGAGTTCCCAGTACATTATCTTCCCCTGTGTAATTATCTTAAGAACTCCAGCTGTTTTTATTCTCAGAAGGGATACTCCCTGATATACTGTTGCCTAACCCCTTCGTAAGTGCAGTCCTAAATGAGCTTTTTTCTCTGTTCCCTCTCCACAATCCAGATTCTTTTGGGGAGTACCAGTACAGTATCCATACCAGGAAGTATTAATATATTAAGCTACTGCTTTTATTAATGTCAGTGGGGATATTTACTGATAAAACAGCTACCTATGCAGCATTTCCATGTCGTTCCTAAATGAGCTTTTATCTCTCTCCCCTCACCACAAATCAGATTCTTCTGAGGAGTTCCCAGTACATTATCCTTTCCCCTGTGTAATACCTTAACAAGCTCCAGCTGTTTTTTTCTCAGAAGGGATACTCCCTGATATACAGCTGCCTACCCCCTTCGTAAGTGCAGGTCCTAAATGAGCTTTTTTCTCTGTTCCCTCACCACAATCAGATTCTTTGGGGAGTTACCAGTACAGTAACCATACCAGGAAGTACTTAATTTATTAAGCTACTGCTTTTCTTAATCTCAGTGGAGATATTTACTGATAAACAGCTACCTATGCAGCATGTTCATGTCGTTCCTAAATGAGCTTTTATCTCTCTCCCCTCACCACAAATCAGATTCTTCTGAGGAGTTCCCAGTACATTATCCTTTCCCCTGTGTAATTACCTTAACAAGCTCCAGCTGTTTTTATTCTCAGAAGGTTTACTCCCTGATATACAGCTGCCTACCCCCTTCCTAAGTGCAGGTCCTAAATGAGCTTTTTTCTCTGTTCCCTCACCACAATCCAGATTCTTTTGGGGAGTTACCAGTACAGTAACCATACCAGGAAGTACTTAATTTATTAAGCTACTGCTCTTCTTAATCTCAGTGGAGATATTTACTGATAAACAGCTACCTACGCAGCATGTTCATGTCGTTCCTAAATGAGCTTTTTCTCTCTCCCCTCACCACAAATCAGATTCTTCTGAGGAGTTCCCAGTACATTATCCTTTCCCCTGTGTAATTACCTTAACAAGCTCCAGCTGTTTTTATTCTCAGAAGGTTTACTCCCTGATATACAGCTGCCTACCCCCTTCGTAAGTGCAGGTCCTAAATGAGCTTTTTTCTCTGTTCCCTCACCACAATCCAGATTCTTTTGGGGAGTTACCAGTACAGTAACCATACCAGGAAGTACTTAATTTATTAAGCTACTGCTTTTCTTAATCTCAGTGGAGATATTTACTGATAAACAGCTACGTATGCAGCATGTTCATGTCGTTCCTAAATGAGCTTTTATCTCTCTCCCCTCAAAAATCAGATTCTTCTGAGGAGTTCCCAGTACATTATCCTTTCCCCTGTGTAATTACTTAACAAGCTCCAGCTGTTTTTATTCTCAGAAGGGATACTCCCTGATATACAGCTGCCTACCCCTTCGTAAGTGCAGGTACTAAATGAGCTTTTTTCTCTGTTCCCTCACCACAATCCAGATTCTTTTGGGGAGTTACCAGTACAGTAACCATACCAAGAAGTATTTAATTTATTAAGCTACTGCTTTTATTAATGTCAGTGGAGATATTTACTGAAAAACAGCTACCTATGCAGCATGTTCATGTCGTTCCTAAATGAGCTTTTATCTCTCTCCCCTCACCACAAATCAGATTCTTCTGAGGAGTTCCCAGTACATTATCCTTTCCCCTGTGTAATTACCTTAACAAGCTCCAGCTGTTTTTGTTCTCAGAAGGGATACTCCCTGATATACAGCTGCCTACCCCTTCGTAAGTGCAGGTCCTAAATGAGCTTTTTTCTCTGTTCCCTCACCACAATCCAGATTCTTTTGGGGAGTTACCAGTACAGTAACCATACCAGGAAGTACTTAATTTATTAAGCTACTGCTTTTCTTAATCTCAGTGGAGATATTTACTGATAAACAGCTACGTATGCAGCATGTTCATGTCGTTCCTAAATGAGCTTTTATCTCTCTCCCCTCACCACAAATCAGATTCTTCTGAGGAGTTCCCAGTACATTATCCTTTCCCCTGTGTAATTACCTTAACAAGCTCCAGCTGTTTTTATTCTCAGAAGGTTTACTCCCTGATGTACAGCTGCCTACCCCCTTCGAAGTGCAGGTCCTAAATGAGCTTTTTTCTCTGTTCCCTCACCACAATCCAGATTCTTTTGGGGAGTTACCAGTACAGTAACCATACCAGGAAGTACTTAATTTATTAAGCTACTGCTTTTCTTAATCTCAGTGGAGATATTTACTGATAAACAGCTACCTACGCAGCATGTTCATGTCGTTCCTAAATGAGCTTTTATCTCTCTCCCCTCACCACAAATCAGATTCTTCTAAGGAGTTCCCAGTACATTATCCTTTCCCCTGTGTAATTACCTTAACAAGCTCCAGCTGTTTTTATTCTCAGAAGGTTTACGCCCTGAAATACAGCTGTCTTCCCCCTTCGTAAGTGCAGGTCCTAAATGAGCTTTTTTCTCTGTTCCCTCACCACAATCCAGATTCTTTTGGGGAGTTACCAGTACAGTAACCATACCAGGAAGTACTTAATTTATTAAGCTACTGCTTTTCTTAATCTCAGTGGAGATATTTACTGATAAACAGCTACCTACGCAGCATGTTCATGTCGTTCCTAAATGAGCTTTTTTCTCTCTCCCCTCACCACAAATCAGATTCTTCTGAGGAGTTCCCAGTACATTATCCTTTCCCCTGTGTAATTACCTTAACAAGCTCCAGCTGTTTTTATTCTCAGAAGGTTTACTCCCTGATATACAGCTGCCTACCCCCTTCGTAAGTGCAGGTCCTAAATGAGCTTTTTTCTCTGTTCCCTCACCACAATCCAGATTCTTTTGGGGAGTTACCAGTACAGTAACCATACCAGGAAGTACTTAATTTATTAAGCTACTGCTTTTCTTAATCTCAGTGGAGATATTTACTGATAAACAGCTACCTACGCAGCATGTTCATGTCGTTCCTAAATGAGCTTTTATCTCTCTCCCCTCACCAAAAAAATCAGATTCTTCTGAGGAGTTCCCAGTACATTATCCTTTCCCCTGTGTAATTACCTTAACAAGCTCCAGCTGTTTTTATTCTCAGAAGGGATACTCCCTGATATACAGCTGCCTACCCCTTCGTAAGTGCAGGTACCTAAATGAGCTTTTTTCTCTGTTCCCTCACCACAATCCAGATTCTTTTGGGGAGTTACCAGTACAGTAACCATACCAGGAAGTACTTAATTTATTAAGCTACTGCTTTTCTTAATCTCAGTGGAGATATTTACTGATAAACAGCTACGTATGCAGCATGTTCATGTCGTTCCTAAATGAGCTTTTATCTCTCTCCCCTCACCACAAATCAGATTCTTCTGAGGAGTTCCCAGTACATTATCCTTTCCCCTGTGTAATTACCTTAACAAGCTCCAGCTGTTTTTATTCTCAGAATGTTTACTCCCTGATATACAGCTGCCTACCCCCTTCGTAAGTGCAGGTCCTAAATGAGCTTTTTTCTCTGTTCCCTCACCACAATCCAGATTCTTTTGGGGAGTTACCAGTACAGTAACCATACCAGAAGTACTTAATTTATTAAGCTACTGCTTTTCTTAATCTCAGTGGAGATATTTACTGATAAACAGCTACCTACGCAGCATGTTCATGTCGTTCCTAAATGAGCTTTTATCTCTCTCCCCTCACCAAAATCAGATTCTTCTGAGGAGTTCCGAGTACATTATCCTTTCCCCTGTGTAATTACCTTAACAAGCTCCAGCTGTTTTTATTCTCAGAAGGTTTACGCCCTGAAATACAGCTGTCTTCCCCCTTCGTAAGTGCAGGTCCTAAATGAGCTTTTTTCTCTGTTCCCTCACCACAATCCAGATTCTTTTGGGGAGTTACCAGTACAGTATCCATACCAGGAAGTACTTAATTTATTAAGCTACTGCTTTTCTTAATCTCAGTGGAGATATTTACTGATAAACAGCTACCTACGCAGCATGTTCATGTCTTTCCTAAATGAGCTTTTATCTCTCTCCCCTCACCACAAATCAGATTCTTCTGAGGAGTTCCCAGTACATTATCCTTTCCCCTGTGTAATACCTTAACAAGCTCCAGCTGTTTTTATTCTCAGAAGGTTTACTCCCTGATATACAGCTGCCTACCCACTTCGTAAGTGCAGGTCTAAATGAGCTTTTTTCTCTGTTCCCTCACCACAATCAGATTCTTTGGGGAGTTACCAGTACAGGACCATACCAGGAAGTACTTAATTTATTAAGGTACTGCTTTTCTTAATCTCAGTGGAGATATTTACTGATAAACAGCTACCTACGCAGCATGTTCATGTCGTTCCTAAATGAGCTTATATCTCTCTCCCCTCACCACAAATCAGATTCTTCTGAGGAGTTCCCAGTACATTATCCTTTCCCCTGTGTAATTACCTTAACAACTCCAGCTGTTTTTATTCTCAGAAGGTTTACTCCCTGATATACAGCTGCCTACCCCCTTCGTAAGTGCAGGTCCTAAATGAGCTTTTTTCTCTGTTCCCTCACCACAATCCAGATTCTTTTGGGGAGTTACCAGTACAGTAACCATACCAGGAAGTACTTAATTTATTAAGCTACTGCTTTTCTTAATCTCAGTGGAGATATTACTGATAAACAGCTACCTACGCAGCATGTTCATGTCGTTCCTAAATGAGCTTTTATCTCTCTCCCCTCACCACAAATCAGATTCTTCTGAGGAGTTCCCAGTACATTATCCTTTCCCCTGTGTAATTACCTTAACAAGCTCCAGCTGTTTTTATCTCAGAAGGTTTACTCCCTGATATACAGCTGCCTACCCCTTCGTAAGTGCAGGTCCTAAATGAGCTTTATTCTCTGTTCCCTCACCACAATCCAGATTCTTTTGGGAGTTACCAGTACAGTAACCATACCAGGAAGTACTTAATTTATTAAGCTACAGCTTTTCTTAATCTCAGTGGAGATATTTACTGATAAACAGCTACGTATGCAGCATGTTCATGTCGTTCCTAAATGAGCTTTTATCTGTCTCCCCTCACTACTAATCAGATTCTTCTGAGGAGTTCCCAGTACATTATCTTGTCCCCTGTGTAATTATCTTAAGCCTCCAGCTGTTTTTATTCTCAGAAGGGATACTCCCTGATATACTGTTGCCTACCCCTTCGTAAGTGCCAGTCTAAATGAGCTTTTTTCTCTGTTCCCTCTCCACAATCCAGATTCTTTTGGGGAGCTACCAGTACAGTAACCATACCAGGAAGTATTTAATATATTAAGCTACTGCTTTTATTAATGTCAGTGGGATATTTACTGATAAAACAGCTACCTATGCAGCATTTCCATGTCGTTCCTAAATGAGCTTTTATCTCTCTCCCCTCACCACAAATCAGATTCTTCTGAGGAGTTCCCAGTACATTATCCTTTCCCCTGTGTAATTACCTTAACAAGCTCCAGCTGTTTTTGTTCTCAGAAGGGATACTCCCTGATATACAGCTGCCTACCCCCTTCGTAAGTGCAGGTCCAAAATGAGCTTTTTTCTCTGTTCCCTCACCACAATCCAGATTCTTTTGGGGAGTTACCAGTACAGTAACCATACCAGGAAGTACTTAATTTATTAAGCTACTGCTTTTCTTAATCTCAGTGGAGATAATTACTGATAAACAGCTACCTACGCAGCATGTTCATGTCGTTCCTAAATGAGCTTTTATCTCTCTCCCCTCACCACAAATCAGATTCTTCTGAGGAGTTCCCAGTACATTATCCTTTCCCCTGTGTAATTACCTTAACAAGCTCCAGCTGTTTTTACTCTCAGAAGGTTTACTCCCTGATATACAGCTGCCTACACCCTTCGTAAGTGCAGGTCCTAAATGAGCTTTATTCTCTGTTCCCTCACCACAATCCAGATTCTTTTGGTGAGTTACCAGTACAGTAACCATACCAGGACGTACTTAATTTATTAAGCTACAGCTTTTCTTAATCTCAGTGGAGATATTTACTGATAAACAGCTACGTATGCAGCATGTTCATGTCGTTCCTAAATGAGCTTTTATCTGTCTCCCCTCACTACTAATCAGATTCTTCTGAGGAGTTCCCAGTACATTATCTTGTCCCCTGTGTAATTATCTTAAGAACCTCCAGCTGTTTTTATTCTCAGAAGGGATACTCCCTGATATACTGTTGCCTAACCCCTTCGTAAGTGCCAGTACTAAATGAGCTTTTTTCTCTGTTCCCTCTCCACAATCCAGAATCTTTTGGGGAGCTACCAGTACAGTAACCATACCAGGAAGTATTTAATATATTAAGCTACTGCTTTTATTAATGTCAGTGGGGATATTTACTGAAAAACAGCTACCTATGCAGCATTTCCATGTCGTTCCTAAATGAGCTTTTATCTCTCTCCCCTCACCACAAATCAGATTCTTCTGAGGAGTTCCCAGTACATTATCCTTTCCCCTGTGTAATTACCTTAACAAGCTCCAGCTGTTTTTGTTCTCAGAAGGGATACTCCCTGATATACAGCTGCCTACCCCCTTCGTAAGTGCAGGTCCAAAATGAGCTTTTTTCTCTGTTCCCTCACCACAATCCAGATTCTTTTGGGGAGTTACCAGTACAGTAACCATACCAGGAAGTACTTAATTTATTAAGCTACTGCTTTTCTTAATCTCAGTGGAGATATTTACTGATAAACAACTACGTATGCAGCATGTTCATGTCGTTCCTAAATGAGCTTTTATCTCTCTCCCCTCACCACAAATCAGATTCTTCTGAGGAGTTCCCAGTACATTATCCTTTCCCCTGTGTAATTACCTTAACAAGCTCCAGCTGTTTTTATTCTCAGAAGGTTTACTCCCTGATATACAGCTGCCTACCCCCTTCCTAAGTGCAGGTCCTAAATGAGCTTTTTTCTCTGTTCCCTCACCACAATCCAGATTCTTTTGGGGAGTTACCAGTACAGTAACCATACCAGGAAGTACTTAATTTATTAAGCTACTGCTCTTCTTAATCTCAGTGGAGATATTTACTGATAAACAGCTACCTACGCAGCATGTTCATGTCGTTCCTAAATGAGCTTTTTTCTCTCTCCCCTCACCACAAATCAGATTCTTCTAAGGAGTTCCCAGTACATTATCCTTTCCCCTGTGTAATTACCTTAACAAGCTCCAGCTGTTTTTATTCTCAGAAGGTTTACGCCCTGAAATACAGCTGTCTTCCCCCTTCGTAAGTGCAGGTCCTAAATGAGCTTTTTTCTCTTTTCCCTCACCACAATCCAGATTCTTTTGGGGAGTTACCAGTACAGTAACCATACCAGGAAGTACTTAATTTATTAAGCTACTGCTTTTCTTAATCTCAGTGGAGATATTTACTGATAAACAGCTACCTACGCAGCATGTTCATGTCGTTCCTAAATGAGCTTCTATCTCTCTCCCCTCAAAAAAAATCAGATTCTTCTGAGGAGTTCCCAGTACATTATCCTTTCCCCTGTGTAATTACCTTAACAAGCTCCAGATGTTTTTATTCTCAGAAGGGATACTCCCTGATATACAGCTGCCTACCCACTTCGTAAGGTCAGGTACTAAATGAGCTTTTTTCTCTGTTCCCTCACCACAATCCAGATTCTTTTGGGGAGTTACCAGTACAGTATCCATACCAAGAAGTACTTAATTTATTAAGCTACTGCTTTTCTTAATCTCAGTGGAGATATTTGCTGATAAACAGCTACGTATGTAGCATGTTCATGTCGTTCCTAAATGAGCTTTTATCTCTCTCCCCTCACCACAAATCAGATTCTTCTGAGGAGTTCCCAGTACATTATCCTTTCCCCTGTGTAATTACCTTAACAAGCTCCAGCTGTTTTTGTTCTCAGAAGGGATACTCCCTGATATACAGCTGCCTACCCCCTTCGTAAGTGCAGGTCCTAAATGAGCTTTTTTCTCTGTTCCCTCACCACAATCCAGATTCTTTTGGGAGTTACCAGTACAGTAACCATACCAGGAAGTACTTAATTTATTAAGCTACTGCTTTTCTTAATCTCAGTGGAGATATTTACTGATAAACAGCTACGTATGCAGCATGTTCATGTCGTTCTTAAATGAGCTTTTATCTCTCTCCCCTCCCCACAAATCAGATTCTTCTGAGGAGTTCCCAGTACATTATCCTTTCCCCTGTGTAATTACCTTAACAAGCTCCAGCTGTTTTTATTCTCAGAAGGTTTACTCCCTGATATACAGCTGCCTACCCCCTTCGTAAGTGCAGGTCCTAAATGAGCTTTTTTCTCTGTTCCCTCACCACAATCCAGATTCTTTTGGGGAGTTACCAGTACAGTAACCATACCAAGAAGTACTTAATTTATTAAGCTACTGCTTTTCTTAATCTCAGTGGAGATATTTACTGATAAACAGCTACCTACGCAGCATGTTCATGTCTTTCCTAAATGAGCTTTTATCTCTCTCCCCTCAAAACAAATCAGATTCTTCTGAGGAGTTCCCAGTACATTATCCTTTCCCCTGTGTAAATACCTTAACAAGCTCCAGCTGTTTTTATTCTCAGAAGGTTTACTCCCTGATATACAGCTGCCTACCCACTTCGTAAGTGCAGGTCCTAAATGAGCTTTTTTCTCTGTTCCCTCACCACAATACAGATTTCTTTGGGGAGTTACCAGTACAGGACCCATACCAGGAAGTACTTAATTTATTAAGCTACTGCTTTTCTTAATCTTAGTGGAGATATTTACTGATAAACATCTACATACGCAGCATGTTCATGTCGTTCCTAAATGAGCTTATATCTCTCTCCCCTCACCACAAATCAGATTCTTCTGAGGAGTTCCCAGTACATTATCCTTTCCCCTGTGTAATTACCTTAACACCTCCAGCTGTTTTTATTCTCAGAAGGTTTACTCCCTGATATACAGCTGCCTTCCCCCTTCGTAAGTGCAGGTCCTAAATGAACTATTTTCTCTGTTCCCTCACCACAATCCAGATTCTTTTGGGGAGTTACCAGTACAGTAACCATACCAGGAAGTACTTAATTTATTAAGCTTCTGCTTTTCTTAATCTCAGTGGAGATATTTACTGATAAACAGCTACCTACGCAGCATGTTCATGTCGTTCCTAAATGAGCTTTTATCTCTCTCCCCTCACCACAAATCAGATTCTTCTGAGGAGTTCCCAGTACATTATCCTTTCCCCTGTGTAATTACCTTAACAAGCTCCAGCTGTTTTTACTCTCAGAAGGTTTACTCCCTGATATACAGCTGCCTACACCCTTCGTAAGTGCAGGTCCTAAATGAGCTTTATTCTCTGTTCCCTCACCACAATCCAGATTCTTTTGGGGAGTTACCAGTACAGTAACCATACCAGGACGTACTTAATTTATTAAGCTACAGCTTTTCTTAATCTCAGAGGAGATATTTACTGATAAACAGCTACGTATGCAGCATGTTCATGTCGTTCCTAAATGAGCTTTTATCTCTCTCCCCTCACCACAAATCAGATTCTTCTGAGGAGTTCCCAGTACATTATCTTTCCCCTGTGTAATTACCTTAAGAACTCCAGCTGTTTTTATTCTCAGAAGGTTTACTCCCTGATATACAGCTGCCTACCCCCTTCGTAAGTGCAGGTCCTAAATGAGCTTTTTTCTCTGTTCCCTCACCACAATCCAGATTCTTTTGGGGAGTTACCAGTACAGTATCCATACCAGGAAGTACTTAATTATTAAGCTACTGCTTTTCTTAATCTCAGTGGAGATATTTACTGATAAACAGCTACCTATGCAGCATGTTCATGTCGTTCCTAAATGAGCTTTTATCTCTCTCCCCTCACCACAAATCAGATTCTTCTGAGGAGTTCCCAGTACATTATCCTTTCCCCTGTGTAATTACCTTAACAAGCTCCAGCTGTTTTTGTTCTCAGAAGGGATACTCCCTGATATACAGCTGCCTACCCCCTTCGTAAGTGCAGGTCCAAAATGAGCTTTTTTCTCTGTTCCCTCACCACAATCCAGATTCTTTTGGGGAGTTACCAGTACAGTAACCATACCAGGAAGTACTTAATTTATTAAGCTACTGCTTTTCTTAATCTCAGTGGAGATATTTACTGATAAACAGCTACGTATGCAGCATGTTCATGTCGTTCCTAAATGAGCTTTTATCTCTCTCCCCTCACCACAAATCAGATTCTTCTGAGGAGTTCCCAGTACATTATCCTTTCCCCTGTGTAATTACCTTAACAAGCTCCAGCTGTTTTTATTCTCAGAAGGTTTACTCCCTGATATACAGCTGCCTACCCCCTTCGTAAGTGCAGGTCCTAAATGAGCTTTTTTCTCTGTTCCCTCACCACAATCCAGATTCTTTTGGGGAGTTACCAGTACAGTAACCATACCAGGAAGTACTTAATTTATTAAGCTACTGCTTTTCTTAATCTCAGTGGAGATATTTACTGATAAACAGCTACATACGCAGCATGTTCATGTCGTTCCTAAATGAGCTTCTATCTCTCTCCCTCAAAAAATATCAGATTCTTCTGAGGAGTTCCCAGTACATTATCCTTTCCCCTGTGTAATTACCTTAACAAGCTCCAGATGTTTTTATTCTCAGAAGGTATACTCCCTGATATACAGCTGCCTACCAACTTCGTAAGGTCAGGTACTAAATGAGCTTTTTTCTCTGTTCCCTCACCACAATCCAGATTCTTTTGGGGAGTTACCAGTACAGTATCCATACCAAGAAGTACTTAATTTATTAAGCTACTGCTTTTCTTAATCTCAGTGGAGATATTTGCTGATAAACAGCTACGTATGTAGCATGTTCATGTCGTTCCTAAATGAGCTTTTATCTCTCTCCCCTCACCACAAATCAGATTCTTCTGAGGAGTTCCCAGTACATTATCCTTTCCCCTGTGTAATTACCTTAACAAGCTCCAGCTGTTTTTATTCTCAGAAGGTTTACTCCCTGATATACAGCTGCCTACCTCCTTCGTAAGTGCAGGTCCTAAATGAGCTTTTTTCTCTGTTCCCTCACCACAATCCAGATTCTTTTGGGGAGTTACCAGTACAGTAACCATACCAAGAAGTACTTAATTTATTAAGCTACTGCTTTTCTTAATCTCAGTGGAGATATTTACTGATAAACAGCTACCTACACAGCATGTTCATGTCGTTCCTAAATGAGCTTTTATCTCTCTCCCCTCACCACAAATCAGATTCTTCTAAGGAGTTCCCAGTACATTATCCTTTCCCCTGTGTAATTACCTTAACAAGCTCCAGCTGTTTTTATTCTCAGAAGGTTTACGCCCTGAAATACAGCTGTCTTCCCCCTTCGTAAGTGCAGGTCCTAAATGAGCTTTTTTCTCTTTTCCCTCACCACAATCCAGATTCTTTTGGGGAGTTACCAGTACAGTAACCATACCAGGAAGTACTTAATTTATTAAGCTACTGCTTTTCTTAATCTCAGTGGAGATATTTACTGATAAACAGCTACCTACGCAGCATGTTTATGTCGTTCCTAAATGAGCTTTTTTCTCTCTCCCCTCACCACAAATCAGATTCTTCTAAGGAGTTCCCAGTACATTATCCTTTCCCCTGTGTAATTACCTTAACAAGCTCCAGCTGTTTTTATTCTCAGAAGGTTTACGCCCTGAAATACAGCTGTCTTCCCCCTTCGTAAGTGCAGGTCCTAAATGAGCTTTTTTCCCTTTTCCCTCACCACAATCCAGATTCTTTTGGGGAGTTACCAGTACAGTAACCATACCAGGAAGTACTTAATTTATTAAGCTACTGCTTTTCTTAATCTCAGTGGAGATATTTACTGATAAACAGCTACCTACGCAGCATGTTCATGTCGTTCCTAAATGAGCTTCTATCTCTCTCCACTCAAAAAAAATCAGATTCTTCTGAGGAGTTCCCAGTACATTATCCTTTCCCCTGTGTAATTACCTTAACAAGCTCCAGATGTTTTTATTCTCAGAAGGGATACTCCCTGATATACAGCTGCCTACCCACTTCGTAAGCTCAGGTACTAAATGAGCTTTTTTCTCTGTTCCCTCACCACAATCCAGATTCTTTTGGGGAGTTACCAGTACAGTATCCATACCAAGAAGTACTTAATTTATTAAGCTACTGCTTTTCTTAATCTCAGTGGAGATATTTGCTGATAAACAGCTACGTATGTAGCATGTTCATGTCGTTCCTAAATGAGCTTTTATCTCTCTCCCCTCACCACAAATCAGATTCTTCTGAGGAGTTCCCAGTACATTATCCTTTCCCCTGTGCAATTACATTAACAAGCTCCAGCTGTTTTTATTCTCAGAATGTTTACTCCCTGATATACAGATGCCTACCCCCTTCGTAAGTGCAGGTCCTAAATGAGCTTTTTTCTCTGTTCCCTCACCACAATCCAGATTCTTTTGGGGAGTTACGAGTACAGTAACCATACCAGGAAGTACTTAATTTATTAAGCTACTGCTTTTCTTAATCTCAGTGGAGATATTTACTGATAAACAGCTACCTACGCAGCATGTTCATGTCGTTCTTAAATGAGCTTTTATCTCTCTCAGCTCACCAAAAATCAGATTCTTCTGAGGAGTTCCGAGTACATTATCCTTTCCCCTGTGTAATTACCTTAACAAGCTCCAGCTGTTTTTATTCTCCTAAGGTTTACTCCCTGATATACAGCTGCCTACCCCCTTCGTAAGTGCAGGTCCTAAATGACTTTTTTCTCTGTTCCCTCACCACAATCCAGATTCTTTTGGGGAGTTACCAGTACAGTAACCATACCAGGAAGTACTTAATTTATTAAGCTACTGCTTTTCTTAATCTCAGTGGAGATATTTACTGATAAACAGCTACCTACGCAGCATGTTCATGTCGTTCCTAAATGAGCTTTTATCTCTCTCCCCTCACCACAAATCAGATTCTTCTGAGGAGTTCCCAGTACATTATCCTTTCCCCTGTGTAATTACCTTAACAAGCTCCAGCTGTTTTTATTCTCAGAAGGGATTTACTCCCTGATATACAGCTGCCTACCCCGTTCGTAAGTGCAGGTCCTAAATGAGCTTTTTTCTCTGTTCCCTCACCACAATCCAGATTCTTTTGGGGAGTTACCAGTACAGTATCCATACCAAGAAGTACTTAATTTATTAAGCTACTGCTTTTCTTAATCTCAGTGGAGATATTTACTGATAAACAGCTACCTACGCAGCATGTTCATGTCTTTCCTAAATGAGCTTTTATCTCTCTCCCCTCAAAACAAATCAGATTCTTCTGAGGAGTTCCCAGTACATTATCCTTTCCCCTGTGTAATTACCTTAACAAGCTCCAGCTGTTTTTATTCTCAGAAGGTTTACTCCCTGATATACAGCTGCCTACCCACTTCGTAAGTGCAGGTCCTAAATGAGCTTTTTTCTCTGTTCCCTCACCACAATACAGATTTCTTTGGGGAGTTACCAGTACAGGACCCATACCAGGAAGTACTTAATTTATTAAGCTACTGCTTTTCTTAATCTCAGTGGAGATATTTACTGATAAACATCTACATACGCAGCATGTTCATGTCGTTCCTAAATGAGCTTATATCTCTCTCCCCTCACCACAAATCAGATTCTTCTGAGGAGTTCCCAGTACATTATCCTTTCCCCTGTGTAATTACCTTAACAACTCCAGCTGTTTTTATTCTCAGAAGGTTTACTCCCTGATATACAGCTGCCTTCCCCCTTCGTAAGTGCAGGTCCTAAATGAACTATTTTCTCTGTTCCCTCACCACAATCCAGATTCTTTTGGGGAGTTACCAGTACAGTAACCATACCAGGAAGTACTTAATTTATTAAGCTTCTGCTTTTCTTAATCTCAGTGGAGATATTTACTGATAAACAGCTACCTACGCAGCATGTTCATGTCGTTCCTAAATGAGCTTTTATCTCTCTCCCCTCACCACAAATCAGATTCTTCTGAGGAGTTCCCAGTACATTATCCTTTCCCCTGTGTAATTACCTTAACAAGCTCCAGCTGTTTTTACTCTCAGAAGGTTTACTCCCTGATATACAGCTGCCTACACCCTTCGTAAGTGCAGGTCCTAAATGAGCTTTATTCTCTGTTCCCTCACCACAATCCAGATTCTTTTGGGGAGTTACCAGTACAGTAACCATACCAGGACGTACTTAATTTATTAAGCTACAGCTTTTCTTAATCTCAGAGGAGATATTTACTGATAAACAGCTACGTATGCAGCATGTTCTTGTCGTTCCTAAATGAGCTTTTATCTCTCTCCCCTCACTACTAATCAGATTCTTCTGAGGAGTTCCCAGTACATTATCTTGTCCCCTGTGTAATTATCTTAAGAACCTCCAGCTGTTTTTATTCTCAGAAGGGATACTCCCTGATATACTGTTGCCTAACCCCTTCGTAAGTGCCGGTCCCAAATGAGCTTTTTTCTCTGTTCCCTCTCCACAATCCAGAATCTTTTGGGGAGCTACCAGTACAGTAACCATACCAGGAAGTATTTAATATATTAAGCTACTGCTTTTATTAATGTCAGTGGGGATATTTACTGAAAAACAGCTACCTATGCAGCATTTCCATGTCGTTCCTAAATGAGCTTTTATCTCTCTCCCCTCACCACAAATCAGATTCTTCTGAGGAGTTCCCAGTACATTATCCTTTCCCCTGTGTAATTACCTTAACAAGCTCCAGCTGTTTTTGTTCTCAGAAGGGATACTCCCTGATATACAGCTGCCTACCCCTTCGTAAGTGCAGGTCCAAAATGAGCTTTTTTCTCTGTTCCCTCACCACAATCCAGATTCTTTTGGGGAGTTACCAGTACAGTAACCATACCAGGAAGTACTTAATTTATTAAGCTACTGCTTTTCTTAATCTCAGTGGAGATATTTACTGATAAACAGCTACGTATGCAGCATGTTCATGTCGTTCCTAAATGAGCTTTTATCTCTCTCCCCTCACCACAAATCAGATTCTTCTGAGGAGTTCCCAGTACATTATCCTTTCCCCTGTGTAATTACCTTAACAAGCTCCAGCTGTTTTTATTCTCAGAAGGTTTACTCCCTGATATACAGCTGCCTACCCCCTTCGTAAGTGCAGGTCCTAAATGAGCTTTTTTCTCTGTTCCCTCACCACAATCCAGATTCTTTTGGGGAGTTACCAGTACAGTAACCATACCAGGAAGTACTTAATTTATTAAGCTACTGCTTTTCTTAATCTCAGTGGAGATATTTACTGATAAACAGCTACATACGCAGCATGTTCATGTCGTTCCTAAATGAGCTTCTATCTCTCTCCCCTCAAAAAATATCAGATTCTTCTGAGGAGTTCCCAGTACATTATCCTTTCCCCTGTGTAATTACCTTAACAAGCTCCAGATGTTTTTATTCTCAGAAGGTATACTCCCTGATATACAGCTGCCTACCAACTTCGTAAGGTCAGGTACTAAATGAGCTTTTTTCTCTGTTCCCTCACCACAATCCAGATTCTTTTGGGGAGTTACCAGTACAGTATCCATACCAAGAAGTACTTAATTTATTAAGCTACTGCTTTTCTTAATCTCAGTGGAGATATTTGCTGATAAACAGCTACGTATGTAGCATGTTCATGTCGTTCCTAAATGAGCTTTTATCTCTCTCCCCTCACCACAAATCAGATTCTTCTGAGGAGTTCCCAGTACATTATCCTTTCCCCTGTGTAATTACCTTAACAAGCTCCAGCTGTTTTTGTTCTCAGAAGGGATACTCCCTGATATACAGCTGCCTACCCCCTTCGTAAGTGCAGGTCCTAAATGAGCTTTTTTCTCTGTTCCCTCACCACAATCCAGATTCTTTTGGGGAGTTACCAGTACAGTAACCATACCAGGAAGTACTTAATTTATTAAGCTACTGCTTTTCTTAATCTCAGTGGAGATATTTACTGATAAACAGCTACGTATGCAGCATGTTCATGTCGTTCTTAAATGAGCTTTTATCTCTCTCCCCTCCCCACAAATCAGA
Organism: Perognathus longimembris pacificus; assembly: GCF_023159225.1. NCBI lineage: Eukaryota > Metazoa > Chordata > Mammalia > Rodentia > Heteromyidae > Perognathus > Perognathus longimembris. The sequence continues at coordinate 57,674 of NW_025956624.1, forward strand.
TTCTTCTGAGGAGTTCCCAGTACATTATCCTTTCCCCTGTGTAATTACCTTAACAAGCTCCAGCTGTTTTTATTCTCAGAAGGTTTACTCCCTGATATACAGCTGCCTACCCCCTTCGTAAGTGCAGGTCCTAAATGAGCTTTTTTCTCTGTTCCCTCACCACAATCCAGATTCTTTTGGGGAGTTACCAGTACAGTAACCATACCAAGAAGTACTTAATTTATTAAGCTACTGCTTTTCTTAATCTCAGTGGAGATATTTACTGATAAACAGCTACCTACACAGCATGTTCATGTCGTTCCTAAATGAGCTTTTATCTCTCTCCCCTCACCACAAATCAGATTCTTCTAAGGAGTTCCCAGTACATTATCCTTTCCCCTGTGTAATTACCTTAACAAGCTCCAGCTGTTTTTATTCTCAGAAGGTTTACGCCCTGAAATACAGCTGTCTTCCCCCTTCGTAAGTGCAGGTCCTAAATGAGCTTTTTTCTCTTTTCCCTCACCACAATCCAGATTCTTTTGGGGAGTTACCAGTACAGTAACCATACCAGGAAGTACTTAATTTATTAAGCTACTGCTTTTCTTAATCTCAGTGGAGATATTTACTGATAAACAGCTACCTACGCAGCATGTTTATGTCGTTCCTAAATGAGCTTTTTTCTCTCTCCCCTCACCACAAATCAGATTCTTCTAAGGAGTTCCCAGTACATTATCCTTTCCCCTGTGTAATTACCTTAACAAGCTCCAGCTGTTTTTATTCTCAGAAGGTTTACGCCCTGAAATACAGCTGTCTTCCCCCTTCGTAAGTGCAGGTCCTAAATGAGCTTTTTTCCTTTTCCCTCACCACAATCCAGATTCTTTTGGGGAGTTACCAGTACAGTAACCATACCAGGAAGTACTTAATTTATTAAGCTACTGCTTTTCTTAATCTCAGTGGAGATATTTGCTGATAAACAGCTACGTATGTAGCATGTTCATGTCGTTCCTAAATGAGCTTTTATCTCTCTCCCCTCACCACAAATCAGATTCTTCTGAGGAGTTCCCAGTACATTATCCTTTCCCCTGTGTAATTACCTTAACAGCTCCAGCTGTTTTTGTTCTCAGAAGGGATACTCCCTGATATACAGCTGCCTACCCCCTTCGTAAGTGCAGGTCCTAAATGAGCTTTTTTCTCTGTTCCCTCACCACAATCCAGATTCTTTTGGGGAGTTACCAGTACAGTAACCATACCAGGAAGTACTTAATTTATTAAGCTACTGCTTTTCTTAATCTCAGTGGAGATATTTACTGATAAACAGCTACGTATGCAGCATGTTCATGTCGTTCTTAAATGAGCTTTTATCTCTCTCCCCTCCCCACAAATCAGATTCTTCTGAGGAGTTCCCAGTACATTATCCTTTCCCCTGTGTAATTACCTTAACAAGCTCCAGCTGTTTTTATTCTCAGAAGGTTTACTCCCTGATATACAGCTGCCTACCCCCTTCGTAAGTGCAGGTCCTAAATGAGCTTTTTTCTCTGTTCCCTCACCACAATCCAGATTCTTTTGGGGAGTTACCAGTACAGTAACCATACCAAGAAGTACTTAATTTATTAAGCTACTGCTTTTCTTAATCTCAGTGGAGATATTTACTGATAAACAGCTACCTACACAGCATGTTCATGTCGTTCCTAAATGAGCTTTTATCTCTCTCCCCTCACCACAAATCAGATTCTTCTAAGGAGTTCCCAGTACATTATCCTTTCCCCTGTGTAATTACCTTAACAAGCTCCAGCTGTTTTTATTCTCAGAAGGTTTACGCCCTGAAATACAGCTGTCTTCCCCCTTCGTAAGTGCAGGTCCTAAATGAGCTTTTTTCTCTTTTCCCTCACCACAATCCAGATTCTTTTGGGGAGTTACCAGTACAGTAACCATACCAGGAAGTACTTAATTTATTAAGCTACTGCTTTTCTTAATCTCAGTGGAGATATTTACTGATAAACAGCTACCTACGCAGCATGTTTATGTCGTTCCTAAATGAGCTTTTTTCTCTCTCCCCTCACCACAAATCAGATTCTTCTAAGGAGTTCCAGTACATTATCCTTTCCCCTGTGTAATTACCTTAACAAGCTCCAGCTGTTTTTTATTCTCAGAAGGTTTACGCCCTGAAATACAGCTGTCTTCCCCCTTCGTAAGTGCAGGTCCTAAATGAGCTTTTTTCCCTTTTCCCTCACCACAATCCAGATTCTTTTGGGGAGTTACCAGTACAGTAACCATACCAGGAAGTACTTAATTTATTAAGCTACTGCTTTTCTTAATCTCAGTGGAGATATTTACTGATAAACAGCTACCTACGCAGCATGTTCATGTCGTTCCTAAATGAGCTTCTATCTCTCTCCCCTCAAAAAAAATCAGATTCTTCTGAGGAGTTCCCAGTACATTATCCTTTCCCTGTGTAATTACCTTAACAAGCTCCAGATGTTTTTATTCTCAGAAGGGATACTCCCTGATATACAGCTGCCTACCCACTTCGTAAGCTCAGGTACTAAATGAGCTTTTTTCTCTGTTCCCTCACCACAATCCAGATTCTTTTGGGGAGTTACCAGTACAGTATCCATACCAAGAAGTACTTAATTTATTAAGCTACTGCTTTTCTTAATCTCAGTGGAGATATTTGCTGGTAAACAGCTACGTATGTAGCATGTTCATGTCGTTCCTAAATGAGCTTTTATCTCTCTCCCCTCACCACAAATCAGATTCTTCTGAGGAGTTCCCAGTACATTATCCTTTCCCCCGTGCAATTACATTAACAAGCTCCAGCTGTTTTTATTCTCAGAATGTTTACTCCCTGATATACAGCTGCCTACCCCCTTCGTAAGTGCAGGTCCTAAATGAGCTTTTTTCTCTGTTCCCTCACCACAATCCAGATTCTTTTGGGGAGTTACGAGTACAGTAACCATACCAGGAAGTACTTAATTTATTAAGCTACTGCTTTTCTTAATCTCAGTGGAGATATTTACTGATAAACAGCTACCTACGCAGCATGTTCATGTCGTTCTTAAATGAGCTTTTATCTCTCTCAGCTCACCAAAAATCAGATTCTTCTGAGGAGTTCCGAGTACATTATCCTTTCCCCTGTGTAATTACCTTAACAAGCTCCAGCTGTTTTTATTCTCCTAAGGTTTACTCCCTGATATACAGCTGCCTACCCCCTTCGTAAGTGCAGGTCCTAAATGAGCTTTTTTCTCTGTTCCCTCACCACAATCCAGATTCTTTTGGGGAGTTACCAGTACAGTAACCATTCCAGGAAGTACTTAATTTATTAAGCTACTGCTTTTCTTAATCTCAGTGGAGATATTTACTGATAAACAGCTACCTACGCAGCATGTTCATGTCGTTCCTAAATGAGCTTTTATCTCTCTCCTCTCACCACAAATCAGATTCATCTGAGGAGTTCCCAGTACATTATCCTTTCCCCTGTGTAATTACCTTAACAAGCTCCAGCTGTTTTTATTCTCAGAAGGTTTACTCCCTGATACACAGCTGCCTACCCCCTTCGTAAGTGCAGGTCCTAAATGAGCTTTTTTCTCTGTTCCCTCACCACAATCCAGATTCTTTTGGGGAGTTACCAGTACAGTATCCATACCAGGAAGTACTTAATTTATTAAGCTACTGCTTTTCTTAATCTCAGTGGAGATATTTACTGATAAACAGCTACCTACGCAGCATGTTCATGTCTTTCCTAAATGAGCTTTTATATCTCTCCCCTCAAACAAATCAGATTCTTCTGAGGAGTTCCCAGTACATTATCCTTTCCCCTGTGTAAATACCTTAACAAGCTCCAGCTGTTTTTATTCTCAGAAGGTTTACTCCCTGATATACAGCTGCCTACCCACTTCGTAAGTGCAGGTCCTAAATGAGCTTTTTTCTCTGTTCCCTCACCACAATACAGATTTCTTTGGGGAGTTACCAGTACAGGACCCATACCAGGAAGTACTTAATTTATTAAGCTACTGCTTTTCTTAATCTCAGTGGAGATATTTACTGATAAACATCTACATACGCAGCATGTTCATGTCGTTAATAAATGAGCTTATATCTCTCTCCCCTCACCACAAATCAGATTCTTCTGAGGAGTTCCCAGTACATTATCCTTTCCCCTGTGTAATTACCTTAACAACTCCAGCTGTTTTTATTCTCAGAAGGTTTACTCCCTGATATACAGCTGCCTTCCCCCTTCGTAAGTGCAGGTCCTAAATGAACTATTTTCTCTGTTCCCTCACCACAATCCAGATTCTTTTGGGGAGTTACCAGTACAGTAACCATACCAGGAAGTACTTAATTTATTAAGCTTCTGCTTTTCTTAATCTCAGTGGAGATATTTACTGATAAACAGCTACCTACGCAGCATGTTCATGTCGTTCCTAAATGAGCTTTTATCTCTCTCCCCTCACCACAAATCAGATTCTTCTGAGGAGTTCCCAGTACATTATCCTTTCCTCTGTGTAATTACCTTAACAAGCTCCAGCTGTTTTTACTCTCAGAAGGTTTACTCCCTGATATACAGCTGCCTACACCCTTCGTAAGTGCAGGTCCTAAATGAGCTTTATTCTCTGTTCCCTCACCACAATCAGATTATTTTGGTGAGTTACCAGTACAGTAACCATACCAGGACGTACTTAATTTATTAAGCTACAGCTTTTCTTAATCTCAGAGGAGATATTTACTGATAAACAGCTAGGTATGAGCATGTTCATGTCGTTCCTAAATGAGCTTTTATCTCTCTCCCCTCACTACTAATCAGATTCTTCTGAGGAGTTCCCAGTACATTATCTTGTCCCTTGTGTAATTATCTTAAGAACCTCCAGCTGTTTTTATTCTCAGAAGGGATACTCCCTGATATACTGTTGCCTAACCCCTTCGTAAGTGCCGGTCCTAAATGAGCTTTTTTCTCTGTTCCCTCTCCACAATCCAGAATCTTTTGGGGAGCTACCAGTACAGTAACCATACCAGGAAGAATTTAATATATTAAGCTACTGCTTTTATTAATGTCAGTGGGGATATTTACTGAAAAACAGCTACCTATGCAGCATTTCCATGTCGTTCCTAAATGAGCTTTTATCTCTCTCCCCTCACCACAAATCAGATTCTTCTGAGGAGTTCCCAGTACATTATCCTTTCCCCTGTGTAATTACCTTAACAAGCTCCAGCTGTTTTTTGTTCTCAGAAGGGATACTCCCTGATATACAGCTGCCTACCCCCTTCGTAAGTGCAGGTCCAAAATGAGCTTTTTTCTCTGTTCCCTCACCACAATCCAGATTCCTTTTGGGGAGTTACCAGTACAGTAACCATACCAGGAAGTACTTAATTTATTAAGCTACTGCTTTTCTTAATCTCAGTGGAGATATTTACTGATAAACAGCTACGTATGCAGCATGTTCATGTCGTTACTAAATGAGCTTTTATCTCTCTCCCCTCACCACAAATCAAATTCTTCTGAGGAGTTCCCAGTACATTATCCTTTCCCCTGTGTAATTACCTTAACAAGCTCCAGCTGTTTTTATTCTCCAGAAGGTTTACTCCCTGATATACAGCTGCCTACCCCCCTTCGTAAGTGCAGGTCCTAAATGAGCTTTTTTCTCTGTTCCCTCACCACAATCCAGATTCTTTTGGGAGTTACCAGTACAGTAACCATACCAGGAAGTACTTAATTTATTAAGCTACTGCTTTTCTTAATCTCAGTGGAGATATTTACTGATAAACAGCTACCTACGCAGCATGTTCATGTCGTTCCTAAATGAGCTTTTTTCTCTCTCCCCTCACCACTAATCAGATTCTTCTAAGGAGTTCCCAGTACATTATCCTTTCCCCTGTGTAATTACCTTAACAAGCTCCTGCTGTTTTTATTCTCAGAAGGTTTACGCCCTGAAATACAGCTGTCTTCCCCCTTCGTAAGTGCAGGTCCTAAATGAGCTTTTTTCTCTTTTCCCTCACCACAATCCAGATTCTTTTGGGGAGTTACCAGTACAGTAAACATACCAGGAAGTACTTAATTTATTAAGCTACTGCTTTTCTTAATCTCAGTGGAGATATTTACTGATAAACAGCTACCTACGCAGCATGTTCATTTCGTTCCTAATGAGCTTCTATCTCTCTCCCCTCAAAAAAAATCAGATTCTTCTGAGGAGTTCCCAGTACATTATCCTTTCCCCTGTGTAATTACCTTAACAAGCTCCAGATGTTTTTATTCTCAGAAGGGATACTCCCTGATATACAGCTGCCTACCCACTTCGTAAGCTCAGGTACTAAATGAGCTTTTTTCTCTGTTCCCTCACCACAATCCAGATTCTTTTGGGGAGTTACCAGTACAGTATCCATACCAAGAAGTACTTAATTTATTAAGCTACTGCTTTTCTTAATCTCAGTGGAGATATTTGCTGATAAACAGCTACGTATGTAGCATGTTCATGTCGTTCCTAAATGAGCTTTTATCTCTCTCTCCCCTCACCACAAATCAGATTCTTCTGAGGAGTTCCCAGTACATTATCCTTTCCCCTCTGTAATTACCTTAACAAGCTCCAGCTGTTTTTGTTCTCAGAAGGGATACTCCCTGATATACAGCTGCCTACCCCCTTCGTAAGTGCAGGTCCAAAATGAGCTTTTTTCTCTGTTCCCTCACCACAATCCAGATTCTTTTGGGAGTACCAGTACAGTAACCATACCAGGAAGTACTTAATTTATTAAGCTACTGCTTTTCTTAATCTCAGTGGAGATATTTACTGATAAACAGCTACGTATGCAGCATGTTCATGTCGTTCTTAAATGAGCTTTTATCTCTCTCCCCTCCCCACAAATCAGATTCTTCTGAGGAGTTCCCAGTACATTATCCTTTCCCCTGTGTAATTACCTTAACAAGCTCCAGCTGTTTTTATTCTCAGTAGGTTTACTCCCTGATATACAGCTGCCTACCCCCTTCGTAAGTGCAGGTCCTAAATGAGCTTTTTTCTCTGTTCCCTCACCACAATCCAGATTCTTTTGGGGAGTTACCAGTACAGTAACCATACCAAGAAGTACTTAATTTATTAAACTACTGCTTTTCTTAATCTCAGTGGAGATATTTACTGATAAACAGCTACCTACGCAGCATGTTCATGTCGTTCCTAAATGAGCTTTTATGTCTCTCCCCTCACCACAAATCAGATTCATCTGAGGAGTTCCCAGTACATTATCCTTTCCCCTGTGTAATTACCTTAACAAGCTCCAGCTGTTTTTATTCTCAGAAGGTTTACTCCCTGATACACAGCTGCCTACCCCCTTCGTAAGTGCAGGTCCTAAATGAGCTTTTTTCTCTGTTCCCTCACCACAATCCAGATTCTTTTGGGGAGTTACCAGTACAGTATCCATACCAGGAAGTACTTAATTTATTAAGCTACTGCTTTTCTTAATCTCAGTGGAGATATTTACTGATAAACAGCTACCTACGCAGCATGTTCATGTCTTTCCTAAATGAGCTTTTATCTCTCTCCCCTCAAAACAAATCAGATTCTTCTGAGGAGTTCCCAGTACATTATCCTTTCCCCTGTGTAAATACCTTACAAGCTCCAGCTGTTTTTATTCTCAGAAGGTTTACTCCCTGATATACAGCTGCCTACCCACTTCGTAAGTGCAGGTCCTAAATGAGCTTTTTTCTCTGGTCCCTCACCACAATACAGATTCCTTTGGGGAGTTACCAGTACAGGACCCATACCAGGAAGTACTTAATTTATTAAGCTACTGCTTTTCTTAATCTCAGTGGAGATATTTACTGATAAACATCTACATACGCAGCATGTTCATGTCGTTCCTAAATGAGCTTATATCTCTCTCCCCTCACCACAAATCAGATTCTTCTGAGGAGTTCCCAGTACATTATCCTTTCCCCTGTGTAATTACCTTAACAACTCCAGCTGTTTTTATTCTCAGAAGGTTTACTCCTGATATACAGCTGCCTTCCCCCTTCGTAAGTGCAGGTCCTAAATGAACTATTTTCTCTGTTCCCTCACCACAATCCAGATTCTTTTGGGGAGTTACCAGTACAGTAACCATACCAGAAGTACTTAATTTATTAAGCTTCTGCTTTTCTTAATCTCAGTGGAGATATTTACTGATAAACAGCTACCTACGCAGCATGTTCATGTCTTTCCTAAATGAGCTTTTATCTCTCTCCCCTCACCACAAATCAGATTCTTCTGAGGAGTTCCCAGTACATTATCCTTTCCCCTGTGTAATTACCTTAACAAGCTCCAGCTGTTTTTACTCTCAGAAGGTTTACTCCCTGATATACAGCTGCCTACACCCTTCGTAAGTGCAGGTCCTAAATGAGCTTTATTCTCTGTTCCCTCACGACAATCCAGATTCTTTTGGTGAGTTACCAGTACAGTAACCATACCAGGACGTACTTAATTTATTAAGCTACAGCTTTTCTTAATCTCAGAGGAGATATTTACTGATAAACAGCTACGTATGCAGCATGTTCATGTCGTTCCTAAATGAGCTTTTATCTCTCTCCCCTCACTACTAATCAGATTCTTCTGAGGAGTTCCCAGTACATTATCTTGTCCCCTGTGTAATTATCTTAAGAACCTCCAGCTGTTTTTATTCTCAGAAGGGATACTCCCTGATATACTGTTGCCTAACCCCTTCGTAAGTGCCGGTCCTAAATGAGCTTTTTTCTCTGTTCCTCTCCACCATCCAGAATCTTTTGGGGAGCTACCAGTACAGTAACCATACCAGGAAGTATTTAATATATTAAGCTACTGCTTTTATTAATGTCAGTGGGGATATTTACTGAAAAACAGCTACCTTTGCAGCATTTCCATGTCGTTCCTAAATGAGCTTTTATCTCTCTCCCCTCACCACAAATCAGATTCTTCTGAGGAGTTCCCAGTACATTATCCTTTCCCCTGTGTAATTACCTTAACAAGCTCCAGCTGTTTTTGTTCTCAGCAGGGATACTCCCTGATATACAGCTGCCTACCCCCTTCGTAAGTGCAGGTCCAAAATGAGCTTTTTTCTCTGTTCCGTCACCACAATCCAGATTCTTTTGGGGAGTTACCAGTACAGTAACCATACCAGGAAGTACTTAATTTATTAAGCTACTGCTTTTCTTAAACTCAGTGGAGATATTTACTGATAAACAGCTACGTATGCAGCATGTTCATGTCGTTCCTAAATGAGCTTTTATCTCTCTCCCCTCACCACAAATCAGATTCTTCTGAGGAGTTCCCAGTACATTATCCTTTCCCCTGTGTAATTACCTTAACAAGCTCCAGCTGTTTTTATTCTCAGAAGGTTTACTCCCTGATATACAGCTGCCTACCCCCTTCGTAAGTGCAGGTCCTAAATGAGCTTTTTTCCTCTGTTCCCTCACCACAATCCAGATTCTTTTGGGGAGTTACCAGTACAGTAACCATACCAGGAAGTACTTAATTTATTAAGCTACTGCTTTTCTTAATCTCATTGGAGATATTTACTGATAAACAGCTACCTACGCAGCATGTTCATGTCGTTCCTAAATGAGCTTTTTTCTCTCTCCCCTCACCACAAATCAGATTCTTCTAAGGAGTTCCCAGTACATTATCCTTTCCCCTGTGTAATTACCCTTAACAAGCTCCAGCTGTTTTTATTCTCAGAAGGTTTTCTCCCTGATATACAGTTGCCTACCCACTTTTTAAGTGCTGGTCCTAAATGAGCTTATTTCTCTGTTCCCTCAGCACAATCCAGATTCTTTTGGGGAGTTACCAGTACAGTAACCATACCAGGAAGTACTTAATTTATTAAGCTACTGCTTTGCTTAATCTCAGTGGAGATATTTACTGATAAACAGCTACCTACGCAGCATGTTCATTTCGTTCCTAAATGAGCTTTTATCTCTCTCCCCTCACCACAAATCAGATTCTTGTGAGGAGTTCCCAGTACATTATCCTTTCCCCTGTGTAATTACCTTTATAAGCTCCAGCTGTTTTTATTCTGAGAAGGTTTACTCCCTGATATACTGCTGCCTACCCCCTTCGTAGTGCAGGTCCTAAATGAGCTTTTTTCTCTGTTCCCTCATCACAATCCAGATTCTTTTGGGGAGTCACCAGTACAGTAACCATACCAGTAAGTACTTAATTTATTAAGCTACTGCTTTTCTTAATCTCAGTGGAGATATTTCCTGATAAACAGCTACCTACGCAGCATGTTCATGGCTTTCTTAAATGAGCTTTTATCTCTCTCCCCTCAAAACAAATCAGAATCTTCTGAGGAGTTCCCAGTACATTATCCTTTCACATGTGTAATTACCTAAACAAGCTAAGCTGGGTTTATTCTGAGAAGGTTTACTCCATGATATACAGCTGCCTACCCCCTTCGTAAGTGCAGGTCCTAAATGAGCTTTTTTCTCTGTTCCCTCACCACTATCCAGATTCTTTTGGGGAGGTACCAGTACAGGAACCATACCAGGAAGTACTTAATTTATTAAGCTACTGCTTTTCTTAATCTCAGTGGAGATATTTACTGATAAACAGCTTACCCTACGCAGCATGTTCATTTCGTTCCTAAATGAGCTTTTATCTCTCTACCCTCACCACAAATCAGATTCTTCTGAGGAGTTCCCAGTACATTATCCTTTCCCTTGTGTAATTACCTTAACAAGCTCCAGCTGTTTTTATTCTCAGAAGGTTTACTCCCTGATATACAGCTGCCTACCCCCTTCGTAAGTGCAGGTCCTAAATGAGCTTTTTTCTCTGTTCCCTCACCACAATCCAGATTCTTTGGGGAGTTACCAGTACAGTAACCATACCAGGAAGTACTTAATTTATTAAGCTACTGCTTTTCTTAATCTCAGTGGAGATATTTACTGATAAACAGCTACCTACGCAGCATGTTCATGTCGTTCCTAAATGAGCTTTTATCTCTCTCCCCTCACCACAGATCAGATTCTTCTGAGGAGTTCCCAGTACATTATCCTTTCCCTGTGTAATTACCTTAACAATCTCCAGCTGTTTTTATTCTCAGAAGGTTTACTCCCTGATATACAGCTTCCTACCCCCTTCGTGAGTGCAGGTCCTAAATGAGCTTTTATCTTTCTCCCCTCACCACAAATCAGATTCATCTGAGGAGTTCCCAGTACATTATCCTTTCCCCTGTGTAATTACCTTAACAAGCTCCAGCTGTTTTTATTCTCAGAAGGTTTACTCCCTGATATACAGCTGCCTACCCCCTTCGTAAGTGCAGGTCCTAAATGAGCTTTTTTCTCTGTTCCCTCACCACAATCCAGATGCTTTTGGGGAGTTACCAGTACAGTAACCATACCAGGAAGTACTTAATTTATTAAGCTACTGCTTTTCTTAATCTCAGTGGAGATATTTACTGATAAACAGCTACCTACGCAGCATGTTCATGTCGTTCCTAAATGAGCTTTTATCTCTCTCCCCTCA